>NC_142569.1:570000-697500 GCF_041283825.1 Pyrus communis
CTTGAACTTAAAGCCTCTTTTTTGTTCTTAATATTAGGACACGGCTTGTTTGTTTTACGATTTGCTTATCGACTAGCTTGCCTGTGTATATGCCAGATGTAAGAAACCACCCACTCCTGATCCATTGCAAGCGAGGGAAGGTACTCTATGATTTCCCACTTTTGCGTTTTCTCAAACAATCTTGGGCTTCATCTTCCAACAACGAGTGCTTTTTGTTATTAATGTTGTGCAGCACCGGACGGGCTGTCTTGTGGGATGCTTAAGAAGATTGCAAAGATGGTGCCTGACCTCAATCTTTGATGAGTACCAGAGGTTTGCAGCTGCAAAAGCTCGAGTTTCGGATCAGAGGTTCATCGAAGTGTTTGATATTTCAAGCTTCAAGAACTGTTCAATGTCGTTTTCGTGTTCAAAAAGATAGCAGAATCATTATGCAGAGTGCAGAGTCATTCACTCCTCCCTGGAGAAGAAGATCATTGAGAGAGAGAGAGAGAGCAAATACTCCAAGTCCCTGTCATGTTTTGGGTGTTTTTGTACATAAATATTAAATACAAAATTTAAATTTTGGATTTTCTATACGTGTTTATACACTTATCAAACAATCCCCATTTTTTCACATTTTAATGATATGCAAATTCATTTTTATGCAACGGAGCTTGTAACTTAGTTGTTTAAAAGTTTTTCTTGTATTTTTGAGGTTTTGGATTCAATCGAATAAATCCCCCCCTCCCCAAATCACCTGTACACATGAAGATTTGATCGAAGGATATTAAACCCGGAACTCGCATAATACGAGGCCTAAAAAAATCCTTCGCATATGGGAAATTAAATTGTTCCATCATAAAATAAAAATGGCACCAATCGGCTTGTATTTGTTCATCTGATGCAACGAATTTATCAAAACTCAAGGAGGTGTAGTGTACAACATAACGGGTCGACCCGAATCAAGCACAAGAATTGCCGGTTTAAAAATGAACTGGACCAACATGACTTGGTTTGCCAAGTTTAGCACAAGACATAAGTGGTAGATTGCTCTGATAACTTTTTCAAATCATTTGTCTCGGATTCAAACCCTTCCCTTAATATACATTATCATTTGCATCAAAAGTGTAATCCAAGGTAAGAAAGATCGACGGTGGAAGATGAACGTGTCTGTGGGGCCCGCCTCGGATTATATTAAAACCCGCTGGAATTCATTTGCAGATACCTCCACTTCTCTAGGGTTTGAGACATCCTAAAGGGCAAGAGTGAGAGACTGTTGAGTTCAGTGTTGCTTCCAGGTGCCTAGGGTTTTATCGTCTTCCTCCTCCTCCGAACATTTCTCCGATTGGATTTCATCCAATCCAAACCCCATCACTCGGAGTCAAACCATTGGCGTCAAAGATTGATGCTTTTCGAGCTTGTTCATCGGTAAGTGCCCCCATTTCTCTCTCTCACTCTCTGTCTCTCCATTTTTCGTTCAATTCTCGTCGAAAACAGTGAAAGCTTGCTGCTTTGATTCTTTGTATCATCAATTTTGGATTATATATACACAAGATTTTGTGTGTATAAGTGGGAGAGTGTGAGAGAGGGAGAGGGTTATATGGGGAAATCAGGGGGTAGGAAGAAGAAGGGAGCTTCGAACCAGGCCCCGAAGGATGCGAATTCGACTCCGATTTCGAACGGGAGTGTTGATTTGGACTCTTCAATCTTTTTGAAAAGAGCCCACGAGCTCAAAGAAGAAGGGAACAAGAGATTTCAGGGAAAGGACTATGCGGGTGCTGTGGACCAGTATGATAATGCTCTTAAGCTCACTCCCAAGAACCACCCCGATCGCGCCGTTTTCCATAGCAATAGGGCGGCTTGTTTAATGCAAATGAAGCCGATAGATTATGAGACTGTCATTGCTGAGTGCACCATGGCGCTCCAGGTGCAGCCCCGTTATGTCAGGGCTCTGCTTCGGAGGGCAAGGGCGCTGGAGGCGATAGGGAAGTACGAAATGGCGATGCAGGATGTTCAGGTGTTATTGGGTGCTGACCCGAATCACAGGGATGCTTTGGAGATTGCCCTGCGGTTGAGGACAGCGCTTGGGCTGCGTCAGGAGGTTCAGCAGGACCTCCAGAGCCGCCCGTCACCAGCTGCTCTTGGGGCTTCTGCTGTTCGCGGTGCTCCAGTTGGTGGGTTGGGGCCTTCTTTACCAGCCCGGCCGGTTCTAAAGAAGGCAGCTGCTTCAGCTGGGGGTTCTGGTATATCCCCAATTAATAGGACTGAGAAGCCACAAACAAGTTTACCGGCTGTGAATGGACCTGAGAACAAAACCCAAATGCCAAAGCTCACATTGAAGCCGTCCAATGGTCCTTCAAAATCTGCTAATCCAGGGAAGGGTATCCTGAAGGAGCCGTCGTCTTCATCAATTTCATTGCCCATGAATGGGCAGCTTTCAGAGGCTGCAACTCGTTGGAGACCATTGAAGCTTGTTTATGATCATGACATAAGGCTTGCCCAAATGCCTGTGAATAGCAATTTCAGAGGGTTGAGGGAAGTTGTGATGAAGCGCTTTCCATCATCAAAGTCAGTTTTGGTCAAGTATAAGGATAATGATGGTGATCTGGTGACTATAACCTCTACAGCTGAACTTAGGTTGGCTGAGTCTTGTGCTGACAAGGTCATTTCAGAAGAGCCTGAAATAGATAAAGCTGTCTCAATTGGGATGTTGAGATTGCATATCGTGAATGTGACTCCTGAACAGGAACCGCCTTTATTGGAAGAAGAGGAGGAAAAACCTGTAGAAAGCGAGGGTGTCAAGGAAGATGAAAGTAACTCATCACTTGGTGAATCTGTTTTGGACCCTGCTGATTATGAAACTGTTAAGTCAGAGAAAGAAGCTCCAAAGGAGAAACCAGGAGCTTCAGAAGATCCCGAGTGCAAGGAATTGGAGATGGATGACTGGTTGTTTGAGTTTTCTCAGCTTTTCCGCAGCCATGTTGGTATTGACCCAGACGCTCATATTGATTTGCATGAACTAGGAATGGAGCTTTGTTCGGAGGCTCTTGAAGAGGCAGTTACTAGTGAAGAAGCTCAGAGTCTTTTTGACAAGGCTGCCTCAAAGTTCCAGGAGGTGGCGGCATTAGCGTTCTTTAATTGGGGAAATGTTTATATGTGTGCGGCAAGGAAGCGGATTCCCTTAGATGAGTCTGCTGGAAAGGAGGTCGTGGCAACGCAGCTTCAAACGGCGTATGACTGGGTCAGGGACAAATATTCCTTGGCCAGAGAGAAGTACGAGGAGGCACTTGTGATCAAGCCAGACTTTTACGAGGGGTTGCTGGCGCTGGGGCAGCAACAATTTGAAATGGCCAAACTTCATTGGTCATTTGCACTTGCTAGGAAAATAGATCTCTCGACCTGTGATTCTACAGAAATGCTGACACTTTTTGACAGTGCAGAGGAGAAGATGAAAGTTGCAACTGAGATGTGGGAGAAGCTGGAGGGGCAGAGATCAAAGGAACTGAAGGATCCAAGTGCAGCCAAGAGGGAAGAGTTGTTGAAAAAAAGGAAAAAACAAGGTACCGGAAATGAAGGTGAGGCATCTGGTCAGGGTGAGTATTCAGCAGATGAAGCTGCAGAACAGGCAGCTGTTATGAGATCACAGATCCATCTCTTCTGGGGTAACATGCTTTTTGAGCGATCCCAGGTCGAATGCAAATTAGGGCTGGATGGTTGGAAGAAAAACCTGGACGCTGCTGTTGAGCGCTTTAAGCTTGCTGGAGCTTCTGAGGATGACATTTCAATGGTTCTGAAGAATCATTTCTCCAATGTCGATGGAGTGGAGGGGGATGAGAAAAAGGTTCTAGGCAGTGACGCGCCTGTTGAAGCCGACAAAGACAATGATATTCTTTCAGGGAAGTAGGATCATTTATTTTAACAGTGGTTTCCATGAAAATCTACATTCTTTGCTTGTTCATCATGAGAATAACCGGAGAGAAGAGGCGTTGGTTTTCTGTACTGAATGTTGGAATTCTGGAATACTTTTTATTCAGTTTGAAAAGGTCAGGTGCCGGAATTTGCAGCTGTGTACCAAAACGATTTTGGGCAATGTTCTACACATTTTTCGCAATGTTGATTAGTTTTTTAGTGTCGACTTTATGTGCGTAGGGTCTGATATTGAGCTTTGCTGCTCCGATTCAGTGCAGCGTGGTATGTAATTGCAATCTTTATCTTTACAAAGTGACATTTGTCGCATTACCGATGAGTTTCAAGTCTCCGTGCATAAGCCCTGCTATTTCGCTTGCGGCTTCAATCATGTTGGAGTGTGATCTATGAATGCAACCTCTGTTTCTATGATACGTGTATTATCGGGTTTCAATTTCAGTTGTGAATGCACAGTTCGTTCTCTCTTATCACTTTATCTGTGTTATCGCACCATTATCATACGGTATTACTAATCCACGTGTTATAATGTGGGTGAATAGATAGAATGAGAACCAACAATGTATTACTAATTCATGTATTATAATGTGGGTGAACACATAGAATGAGAACCCATAACTTAGTACAAATTGAGTTCAAATCTTCCGTATTCACTTTGGATGTGGCCTCTTTAAAGGGTTTAGGGTTTAGGGTTTAGGGTTTAGGGCGATCAGCAATATTTACTTAACCCTTATTAACTGTTGTTATAAATTTAACATGTGTCAATTAATAATAGATGTCACACATAAAATGAGCGCAAAGATTTGATCCCCTACAAATTTAATTTAACAAATGAGGGTGAGTTAACTTTGAAGAACGTGGATCCCTCAAAGATTAGGAATATAATAATTTGTATTTTATATAGATAGATTTCAACTATAAAAACAGTGGAGAAAAAAGTAAAACCCTAACTTTCTCCTCCCCAACTTTATTTAGCACAAACGATAAAACCCAAAACCCTAATTTTGATTTCTTTTTGTCCTGTCCCATCGGACGGCTCTCAGACCTCAGGCAGTTGCAACCGAGGTGGTTTCCCTGGCCTTCATAGCTTCAAATCTTGGCTCCTTGGCTTGGAATTTGAGGCCAGAATACAGCTTCATGTAATCATCAAACAAAAATTTGGGATAAGTTGGGGTTTCCTCAGATTTGTTCTCCAGCAATGCCGGTGCCGGGCTGATAAACGCATCGTCGCACGGGTTGTAGAACGAGGCTATCGACATTCTGGTTCCGTCCGACTGAGCTATCACCCGGTGCATTATACTCTTGTACTTCCCATTGGTGATCACCTGCATCAAATAATTATAGTCTAACATTTAGTAAACTTGATGGTAAAAGTAAAAATTATCTGTGTATGACGTCCTCTTTATTATAAAACGGTTGAGCGTTGAAATGTATCGGTAACATGTTTGTACGTTTTGTTGACGACAGTGATATTAATACATTATTGATGATGCATCGGATGTCGGGTCAATAAGACATGGGTAACTGGTAATTTGGTATACCTCAATCTGGTCACCTAAGTTGATGACAATGGAGTGGTGCCTTGGGGGGACATCCACCCATTCACCATCCTTGAGGAGCTGGAGGCCACTGACCTTGTCATCCTGGAAGAGCAGGATGATACCACCAGCGTCGGTGTGGGCCCGGAGTCCCTTGATCAGGTCTGGCTTGGGACATGGAGGGTAGTTGCTGACCTTGGTCCCAAAATTCGGACCCTTGGATCCATAGAAAGCCTTCTTTAGATAGCCCTTCTCAAGTCCAAGATTCTCACACAGCAACTCCAAAAGCTTCTCAGCTAGCTTCTCCAATTCCACTGCAAATTCCTTCATGGTCTTCCTGAAATATTGTTCAAAATATATACAAGAAATCAATATGATATTCTAATACAATCTAGTCTACAAAACCGAGATCCAAACTTAGGTGCAAGGGGGCCGCAAGGTGCTTTAGCTAACTTGGTTAAATCCAAATCAGTGGGAAATTAATTAAGTTTGTTGTAATTAGTGTGTGACCTGTAATCTTCCTCGAGATCAGGGATTTCGGAAATGTTTGAGGAAGGAAGGTGGCGCAAGAAGAAGGTGCTTTCCCAGTCCAAGTCGTGGATTTCGGACTGGACAGCGTCGAGGCCTTTGGCTGCCACCATTTCCTTGAACCTTTGCTCCATGGTCTTCTTGTAGTGATCCTTGTTCATCTTCTCCACAGTGTCCAAAAGCTCAGTTGATATCCCATGGTTCACCAACTTCAGTTATTTATACACAAAACAAAGAGTTGTCATATTTCTACAGAAATTAAGGCAGTACCAAAAAAACTGAGCAACTAGGGCGGCGTATTTGTTTTCCGACTCTCATATGATTAGAGACGGATTTACTCTGAGCACACGAGGGACGGAGTTTTGTGCCTTGAGGAAGAAAAAAATATCCCAAAGCTTTGTTGGGTTACGTACCTCAAAGAAACCCCAGTTCTCACATGCATCATTGATCTTCTCCAAGGTTGCTGCTCTCTCTTCACCATTGACAAGGCTCATGTCAACAACTGGGAAAGTCGCCATTTCTCTTTGGATTGCTTTCTTTGTATTTCCTTCTCTCTCAAGTTTTCTCTCGCTTTCTCTCTCTTTCTCACAAGCTTAACCGGCCTTGGTTAGTATGCTCACTCGCTCAGTTGTGGAGTACTTCCAGCTATATGCTGCAATTTATAGGCTCTAAAGGAGTGGAGATCTGTAAATAGTTTGGATTTATTATATAACTTTTTATAATCGACTAATTCAATTTAAATGTGATTTTACCTAAATTCAAATATGCATGGTAGTATTAAAATGTAAATCAAAATATGTATGGTAGAGAATTAACAATCGAAAAAAATATTTTATGATGTTTAGGATTATGAGCATTTGTATTTAGACACAATGTATTTAGATTCAACGTAAAGGAAAATAATACACACTAATTAAAGAAAAAGTATATATAAGTAAAAAAAAATACATATATCTAATTATAAAAAGAAATCATATCAATCACTACTAGGCTCGTTTGAAATTGTTTTTAAAATGACTGAAAATATTTTTGTTGAAGTTGATTGCTTCCAAACAAGTTTATTTATTATTGTATCTAAAAATTATAAAAGGTCATGAAAAATTAGAAAATAAAATTAGAAAATGAAATAAGATAAATTTAAAAAGAACAGGACTTGTGTGGGAGTATGTAACCACGTCCTGATGGACCCCTACCAACTTGTCCTGAGGCTGTAGCCAATGGCCATAATCTATGTGCTGTTGAATCATCTTTCTTTTTTATCGTCTTTTTTACATGTTTATTTTTGTTATGGGGTTTCTGTATGTTACAGTTTCTGTTTATAAACTAGCTATTCTTCCAGACATGACCGAACCCAAAGTCATGGCTACTTTTTCCCCATGCAAGCATACACTCGCCCTGGCTATCTGTCAACATTACTGTAGTTTAATTTTATCGGAGCAGTACTTCTTTTTTCAACTTTCAAAGAGATCACGAACCCCTCACTTGAATGATTAAAGAAGCTAGAATCACCCAACCATAAAGCCTGGAAATAGGAAAAGTGTCTCATGGGTGCACGAATTAATCATGCATGTCCCAAATTCCTTTGCTAATAAGTTGAGAGAGAGAGAGAGATCACGCGCACATATATTATTTTTTAATTACTGTTCGTCTGTCATGTCATTACGCGGTGCTGTCTTTTTATTTATATATGTTACAACATATACATATATTTATTAATTAGTTTGTATTAGCTTTAGATCCAAGAAATATCGACTATATATTTACTTATATTGGAATATGCGAATTAATAATATTGTCATTTGCCATGTTTTCTTTTTCTTAATATTGGCAATTATAGCTTAAGCAGTAAAGACAAAACTAAGGCATGCCACAAAAGGCATTTCTCATCATTCATAAAAAAAAAAGAGAAGTCGAAAAGCAAAAAACGTTGTGCGCAAATTAGTGAAAATCATTACGAAACAACATCTAGCTTTCGATCGATAACCTGCTAGTTAAACAATAGATTACAGGATTTAGAACTAGTACTTAGCAAATTAATTAATATCATTTGTTAAATGCATTGCTTGACAAGATTGCTTTCATGCAATGAGAAGGAACAGTAACATCGTGTATCTTCAAACAAAGAACACGTAACCAGAGGAGGTTTATAACTTTAATTAATCAATGAAAGATTCAACTCTCGTGTTAATTATTTATTATTTTTCTTATAATTTGAACTTCTTGAGCGTGCCTTCATATATGTCGGAGAGAGTGGGCTACTTAATTAGTAATTACTGGTGGTTGAAATTGGATGTGGTAGTTAATTTTCCTTTTCAAAAGATAAAACAAGTAGAATTTTTTTCTTGCATTCAGAAACACAAATATGTAACGTTC
Organism: Pyrus communis; assembly: GCF_041283825.1. Taxonomy (NCBI): domain Eukaryota; kingdom Viridiplantae; phylum Streptophyta; class Magnoliopsida; order Rosales; family Rosaceae; genus Pyrus; species Pyrus communis. Next base: position 578,343 of record NC_142569.1, read on the forward strand.
AACCTATACCATGCGTAATTGTTTTCTATTAATATACAAAGTTTATGTTATCCACGAAATTTTTGATTGTCGAAATATCAGAAAAATCAATCATTGATATGAAAGGGGGTGAAAGGCAAACTTCACCCTATATCGGCAAGATCTAAGAAAATCAACAAATATCAATGATATATATTTATCAATTTGCTAAAAGAAATATGCCAAAACCCATTGCAGATTTTAAACTTTTAGACTTCTTTGAGAAATTTTTCTCTAATTTCGACTAAATCTGAATGCGTTGAAACACCCACGCCATTGCAAATTCCATCATTTCCGTCATAGGCAACCGATATCAATATTTATATGATATATTCCTTGATATTTTCGTAAATTTGTATACCGATATTTTCATAAATTTGCATATCAATATTTTCACCTATATCGATATTTTAAATATTGAATATATTCTAGATGCAATACACATCATCAATCATGTTATTTACCTTATTATAACACATTAAATAACACACCACATAACTTGTGCTTCAGATAACCCGGTAACCATCAAATTTTCTCCTAAAACCAAGAGGCTTTAAGATTCAACCAAAGACTAGAGAGAAAAGCCATGGGCTAAGAAACATTGAAACTGATTTTGTTGACGAAGGCATGGTCCTCTTTCTCCTCCATGAAGGCTCCCATATGACGTTATTTCACACTAACTTATAATGTTCGTTTAGGAGTGTTTTTGAAATGGTTGAAAGTGTTTTGATGAAAATATTTTTGGAACCAATTTTTAGTAAAAATATAAGTGAAACGTGAGACTTGAAACCCAAAAACTTTTTATCTAAAAGCGCATTCAGTCATTTTAAAACACTTCCAAACGAACCTTAAATTTATAGAATGTGAATTTATTTTTATTAATATACTTTGGATATGATACGCATCAACGATGTCCTATACTCTTATTATAACAAATTAAATATATCTTACATAGTCACTACATAATTTGTGTTTCAAGTAACCCAGTACTCTTAAAAAGATTTCTCCTAAAATCAAGGGGCTTTTAAGATTCAACTAGAGTCTAGAGGAAAACTATGGGCTATGAAATAATTTAAGTTGACGAAGTTTGGACCCTCTTTCTCCTCCAACGATGGCTCCATATCAACTTTCAACATTCTGACTAATGAAAACCATTCAGAGAAATCTCAGTTTTCAACTTTCGGTCTCTTAGTCATATGCATGATGTCGCTTAGTAAATGTGTCACTGCCACAACCTATTTATTCTTTGTTGGAATTAACCTAACATAACGACTTGTAACCTGTCGCTTAGTTAATAGCAGTGTCGTAATCACTTGGTTTAGTTTTACGTGCAAATTCAGTGGCATATTCAGAAAATATTGTTGGGGTAAATAAGAATAGTTCGGGCAATGAGAATTTTTGTTTTTTTGGACGGAGTAACATGTAAATTGGCATTTCATCAAGCCTTAGTAAGTCTAAGATCATTTGCTAAGTCATATTACACGCCAGTTTCGACATATACCAACAACTTTTGAGTGAGCACGTCGACTGATGTCATTAACTTTTGAGTGAGAATGCCGATAGATGTCAACATATGCCAAGTGAGCCTATCGAAAGATGTCCATAACAACGCACAAAGGCATGAAGCTAGCAGCTATCTTGTCTAGTGCCCATAGAGGCAATTTGTCAAGCAGTTGAAGAGCAACTTTCAAGAGCATCTCAGATTTTCAAAAGAAAACACCCAACTTTTTCATAAAAAATTTCTAAAATTAGGGGTAAGGGGCAGCTATAACCCACCATATCCCAAGTTGGATCCGCCCGCCAATTGTTTAACAAGATTGTGATCCTTGTTTTTAAGTAAATGGCCCTTGTTTTTTTCTTTTAGTCTGCTTCCCACCTTTGACAGAGCCCTACAAATACAACGGTTCGTGTTGTATGCATGCAACCAATAAACAAATAAATTTTGGTTGTGCATTATATTTATGGGTATTGAGTAATTAAGTACTGATAAGCTTAATTATTGTTTTATTCCTTCCGAAAGTTTGCGAGTCTCACTCCCTTGTCATTTTGACCTAACTTTCACTTTAAATCATGTTTTCGGATTTCACTTTATCTCTAGCCACGTAAGTATCTTGAACGGAAAACTTAACAAACTTAAACGCAAAAGTAAAACAGGACATAAAAAATGATTTAAAAGTCATGTTAAATCAAATAACTTTTGAAGGGCAAATGTGAAACTCAGAACACTTTCACAGGATAACATATTAATTAAGCCTTAAGTATACGAGTCATCTTAGAAAATTGTTCTAAATCTGCACGACTGCATGCACCCCAAAATATAGAAAGTTTGGTCTTATTGATTTATCGCTTTAGTCGTTTAGTTCAAATATATGTTAATTGAACTTGATTATGCACAAACCACGTGACTAAAAAAGTGCAGAACTTATACATACATACATACATATATATATATATATATATATATATATTGATCGAGCCAAGGATTCATGCATTGTCATTAAGGGAGCAAAGCAAAGCACATGCATATACAACTAGAACATGATCCATCTTCATATGTCTATCTATGTGACGCTCACTTTGTTAGTTTTTGGATCAAGTTCCAAATTCCATGTATTTTTTCTTTGTTGGCTTTACCTATATATTGTCTTATAATCTTCAAATTAGTAATGCAATTTCTTGGCTGGTTCATTTTGATGAAGTCATCATCCATGCATACAAGCATTCACACTCCACTAAAAATAATAGACAACATTAGCAAATTCATAATTATATTTTTATGCTTGAGCTATTAATACATGAATAATATATCTACACCCTCGAGATGTCCCTGGCGTCTCTAATCAGTGTACAATGCTAGTGTTCTAAATTACTCACAAAATGTCGCATCATTAGTTTACGACGCCATTTTTTTCTTATGTTGCACTTCAATTAATCTCAACTTATCTTTCATCGTGTGTCAATTTAGTTGTATTTAATGGTGCATTACAGGAAATCATTTAGAAGTAAGAAACAAGTTATTAACAAAAATTCCTATACATCACACATATATATAATACGTACAAAAAGAAGCAAGAAAGGTTTTTTAGCCAAAATGGTTCATGAGATTAGCATAACGGAGATTTTCACGGAATGGCCAAGATGACTGACGGCGGACAAACTCAGAAACCAGTTTTATCGATTTCAAATCTTAAGGGCCAAAGTGAAAAGTTAAGCCGATTTTAGAGACTATTTTAGTTAAACTGCCAACGAAAAATTAATACTAGATATATAAAGAGAGCTCGTAGGATCTGTCAATCTAGAAGGTGAGAATTAAGAATATAAGATATGAGCTAGAATGTCAAAGAATAAGCATTATGGTTTTGAAAATCTAAGCAGCTTATTAGAATAATTGGATCGGATCAATGAGATGAGATGGATTGAATTCCCTTCAGTTGGAGAATGATTTTCCTCTTGGCACTCAACTAGCTAGTTGCCTTATAATAAACAACAATTTACATTTATTTATGTACTATTTTAGTCAATTCAGTTGTTTAATTGTATTCGAATAATATGAATGAAATTTGTGAATAAGTAACGTTACTAACCCTAATGCATGTAAACTATTTTAATCGGCAAAAAGCATATTCATCATTCCACAAGAGGATAGAGAAAACCTACTTAATAAATTGCAGATGAACTTTCTCGTGTGCAGAATATTGAGTGCAACTAGTGTTATATCTCTTTATCTTTCTCGCAATCAGCGTTATAATTATCGATACTGATATCGATATATAAATTTATAGAGATATGGATGAATATATTGATATTAATATCGATGTAGGTTGTTTTCGACGGAAATGATAGAAAATTGTTGAAAAACGTGAAAATATAAAATGAAACTACAGTGAATGTCATATGGCAGTTTGTCAATATTTAACCAACATGTTCAAGATATCTCGATTTTAGCCAAAATTTAAGAGTTTCTCCAATAATATCAACTGCACTGAAAATTTTTTGAACACTACTCACAACATCAATTAATAAAAAATAGGGTGAAGTGCTCCGATTTAATCCCTGAACTATCACTTCAATGAAAATTAGGTACCTGAATTATTTTTCTGGTAAAATAAGTCCCTAAATTCATTAAGAATTGCTAATTTCATTCATACTATTATATTCAAAGCTATTTTATCTAATTTTTCGTCAACTTAAGTTACTTGACACACTTTAGAGTGTAATACCGTCATTTTCTCGCCTCTAAACCCTTAACATTTCATATAAGTTGTGAATCTAACATCTAATTTACCCTCCAAAGTTAAATCCATACACTGTTTCTTTACAAAAAATAAAAAATAAAAAATAAAAAATAAAAATATATCCTCCATTGTGTATCACATGCAAGTAACATTACTTAAATTAGCGGAAAATTGAATATAGTAGCTTCAGATCTAATATTAGGAATGTAAGATTTTTATAATTCAATAATTGATTTTTTAAAGAAAAAAAATAATTAAAAAATAATAATTTTTATTGAGGTGATAATTCAAGGCTTAAATTCACAGTTCATTCTAAAAAATATAAAAGTTATAGACACTAGTCATATGATAGACTTCTCAATCCCTACTTCCCTATCCAGCATTCTCGATTAACTCTATCCATTACTCACATTTATGTTCTCATGCATGGCAACCTGTTATTCGGGATCCGATATATTACTATTTTTCTATGAACCTCACGTGTGAAAATCAAATGCCATCGGGTTGTTAGTTTAAAAGTTTGTTTAGATGTGCTTTTAAACTAACTGAAAAATATTTTTGATGAACATATTTTTAGATCTAATCTTTAGTAAAAATACAAGTAAATCCTGAAAAAGCACTTAAAGTGATTCCTGGAAGAAGACAGAAAGCACATAATTGATGCTTCTTACAGAAAGCACTTTTAGTGTTTTTGGAACTCAAAAACATTTTCTCTAAAAATACTTTTAGTTATTTTAAAATTACATCCAAAACGAGTTATAAGATTTATGATGTGATGTAGTATATATCAGTTGATCACATAATATATATATAAGTCATAGATGGGGTAGATCCACCGTGCAATGTTATGGGCGACTAGATTAATATATATCAACAACAAAAAAAATTTGATATCATCAAGATTGTGATCACTTTGCTTTGCCATGTGTAGAATGCATTAATCAAATATTTTACAAGTTCTTGTGACTTGTGAGTGGTATAAATAAAGTTCAATTATCAACTACTACATCATGTAGTTTATAAAAGATAGTCTAAAAATTTGACATCACTAACATCATTCTAACTTGAAACATTTTCATGGATAAATGACATGATAATAAGAGACATATGGATGTTTGGCTCTATTATTATAATATGAAAAATACCCTATGATTAATCATGTTGTCTAATATTATAATATGTAAACTAGTAACATCTTATGATAATGAAATCATCACACTAAAACAAAAGCAATAGAAAAAAGAGTGTTTCTAAAACTAAGTACTTAAAATATAGGGAATGATCATATAGGGTTATATGATCACATAGACGTACAGGTGATATGTCACGTGATTATAAATAAATAAATATATATATATATATACACACACGTGTAGGAGAAATGTAGGATTACAAACGAGAGATTTTGAATATGGGCACATATGTTATATGTTATTATACAAGTGCATGAATACTAAAAAAAAAATATCTCTACACATGTATATTAAACTATATAATGTACTGCGCTGTATTCTGAACACATTAAAAAACTCTCGATGCAAACAAAGTCATAGGGAAAGCGTGCGACTAGAAATGTAGGGTTGCATTTGGATTTTAACTTCTTCTAGTTACCAGTCGTCTCTCTCTCTCATGCCAAAAACTGAAAAAGAATAAACCCAGAGCATCTTGAATGAATCAACATCGAACAAAAGTAGAAAGTGATCGAAATGGGATTTTATATTGCATGCAGAATATCTTTGTCCGGCTGCTTAAAAAAAGCACCACATTATTAATTGGAACCAATTGAAGAGGAAGCTTTCCCTTTATTTTTTTTCTTTTCTTTTCTCAAAAGTGGAATTTTGATGCCATTGATTGAATAATGTATACTTCACGAACTCGGAGCTTTCTCTTTGTCACGCTGCACTTCCATATAAAAAGGACATGTAGATTGTGGATACTTTGCACGCAACATCGAAAGATAGACGTTCATTCATTTCATCAATGAAAAGACACGTAGAAAAAAATTAACACATGTCCTTATATTATTGACACGAGATAATTGTGTCCTGCACAATGTTCTAAAAAGTACTAGGCACTAAACACTAGGCGGGCAAAGATTTAACGCCTAGGAGTCTAAGTGAACCTAAATGGCGCTAGGGAGAGATTTTTAGAACAATAATCATACAAGTCCTTCTCCATAATCCATATAACATATCTATGCTGTGCATGAATATGATGCCCATTTTTTATGTAAACTGTGTATGCGAATCTTTTGATACATGTATGCCATGCAGATTGATATATCATGGGTTCTTTACTTATATTCTTGCTGAAGTGGAGTTGCTCATGCTTATACTTTTCTGCGATAGTGACCACTTTTTAAGCCACTGTATGATTAAGCTCTCCGACCTCTCTTGACTCACACACAAATGAAGCGCACAGAATAATGTAGTAAACAAGGAATGCACGAACAAATTAATAACGACGACACACAAAAAAAGGCATCTACTTTGATAAAAAAAAAATATATGTTTTTCAATAAAAATATAAATAAAAAAGGGCATCTCTTTCGAATTGCTAGATTCAACTTGCGTGGTGCTAATCATAAGTCGTTTAGGCAAGTAAATTACTATTCGTAAATGAAAAGTTCCACCATTATTAACTTTCAGACATTTTGACATAAAACCACACATCTGTTATATATGCGCGCTAGCATGTGATCGAGTTGGAAATAGTAAAGATGATAGAGAAAACTAGTTGTTCAATGTTGGTTCGCTTCTCAGAATCTTGACATGGTATCAAAAGATAATCCCTCGATGATGAGTAGTAGTTTAATTTCGAGACAGTATCGTATTGAACTTATTAATAATGGCTTGTTGACAGTTTGAATTTAGAGATTTTTTGCAACGCACATCAGAAGCACATATTTCAGTTACACATAAAAACAATAGGTGTTAGATTGTTTGCTCTAACGCAATGTAACAACTATTGTTCTTATGTGCAACTTAAATATTTACTTTTTTATGCGTATCGGAGTTAATTTAATTCATTGAATCCTCAACAGTGGTTTAGAATATGATCGAACCGAAGGACCTAGGCCCAACTTCATTTTGGGTTCGATCTATAACTTTATACGAAGGAGTACTCAACTTCATGTTGAGCAAGAAAACCATCATTTGCATTGTTTTGGTACGCATTCTTAATAGGGAAACAGCATTGGACTTTTTTGTATGGGTTTGTAAAAAATAAAACACATTGAGCCCACATATAGGTTGATAGTGGTTGTAGTTGGTCCAAACCCACCCCAAATGTTCTTCAAGATTCCATAAAACCACACAGAGAAACAAAAGCCAACGTTTCAAGCTTATTTTTTTAATAACACTTAGTATTACGATTTAATAGTATTTCTCTTCCGGTTTTGGTGTAAGTCTTAGGTTCGATTCTCGCTAAAGACGAATTTGAACCACATTATTATGGTTAGCCCAATATAAGGCTTAGCTCACCCCTCTACCTCCCCTTCATGTAGATATCGTTTCCTAAAAAAAACAAAAAAATGACAATTGCTTTTGTTTTAACAAAAGCTTCCTTGTACATGCATTATGGTGCGATTGTGTACACGCATTATGGTACGATTGTGAAGATAATCAAACTCATTATATAACGACTATGCTAACATGGCATTCTGGTACGATTGTGACGATATTTTCAGATAATCATACATTATCACATGTACTGGTAATATTCTACTTTAACTAATAGAAGTGTACTGATCGAAGTTCAAACTCGTTATACAACGACATGCTAACATTTACTGTTATTTAAGAAAATTAAACTCATAATAGTGCTTAATTATTTTGACAACGTAAGATACCTTCAACTCGAAGAACCAAGTGCATGGCATGCATAAGAAACATTACTGGAAAAAGGGAAAAAATTACCCATTAAAATATACCCCAAAAATAACAAAATTCATGGCAGCTTCATTGTACTTTTCAAGTTGCAGAAATATAAAGGTAATGTAAACATAATTATTAGTTTTTTTTAATTATTAGTTTTTTTTAATTATTAGTTTATTAAATAATGAATTAAATTTAAAAATCGAATTAATTTAAATGATGTGACTGTTCATATAAAATACTACTTAAAATAATATAAAAATGTAATACAAAAATATAATATGAATAATATTACTCTACAAAGACTAGTTAAATTTAAGAAGCCCGTATTGCATGTGAACAAATTGAATTGAATTTTCTAGTGATTGAAAATTCCACCATCAAAGTTTCAACACTGTCACGAATCTCGATGACTCCTCCCTCAAACAATCACATCAAATATTTTCTGGTTTTTTTGTTTTTTTCTTGATCATCCAATCAAATCCGACGATCACTAGAATATATCGAGGACCTCGAGGATCGAACGGTTGCAGAGGGGACAGGATCCTGGATTCAACCACACCTCTCTCGAACACACCCTGCAAAATGTGTGCCCACACGGGATGAAAGCCGCGCCTTTTTTCCTTCCCATACACACGCAGCACACCGAATCGCTCCCTATCCCTCCCTCCGCTGTTTTTTCGCTCAACGCCGTCGCGCCACCGCCAAACGGGTCGCACCCGTCCATCTCCGTCTCCTCAATCAGCCTCATCAGCGACACTCTCATCGGCGTTCCCGCGATTGCATTACCCGTGGGACCCACCGACCCCTCTCCCTCCGGATCCTGAGGAGCCCGCAACTGTCGCTCGGCTGCCAGAGCCGCAGCCAAATTCATACCCGATCCGTGCGAAACCGGAGCCACGCAACCCGGATCCCAAATATTAACCGGTCCAGCCTGGCCCACAGTTATAACCACTCGTTCTTGTGGCGGAAGATTTTGCGGTTCTTGATCTTCCTCATCCTCTCTGGCGCCAATCGCCGACGTCCGTCCGAATCCCCAGGTGGCCCCACAGCATCCGAACACGCTCAGTCTCAGCCGTTGCTTTAAGCTCCGCCTGCCCACAACCCCCCTCGCACCATCCGCGTCGTCCATTTGCTCTCTCAGAACCTCGAGGACCGTCCTTGCCGCCCTCTCCCTCCGCACCGATTCCTGCAATATCAGACTTAGTTGACTCATACTTCAAACAAACGATTCAAAACCCGCCACAAAAACCCAGTAGAAGAAAGACAAATATTCGGAGAAAGAATTGTTGCTGAGAGAAAAAAGACGTACAGATTGGGATTAAATGGAGGGGTCCAAGTCCGACTCTGTCCATGAAGAACCCGTGAGCGTCTTCAACAAACAGAACAAAAGCACTTTTGAGAAAAGCAGGACTGCAAAATTGGATTCGGCGGGATTCTGAAAACTGGGTTATGTAAAATGCGAGCTGAGCGCCAGCTCTGTCGTTGAAAAAAAAGATTTTGGGGTTAGAAAAAAGCAAGATAAAGGGACAAAATAGAAGCAGAAGAAGAAGAATGAAAGAAAGAAAGCAAAAATGGTGGCTTATAGCAAGATGGAAACAAAAACAAAGTAAATTCATTTTCCATATTTACTTCTGGATTGAAACAAAAACAGCACAATGTCATAAACCTAGTGCACTTGGTAAAGTTCGATACCATTTGGAGCTACAAGTTAATCATTAACTTGTTAATGCTCAAATACGTATGCTTAGCAATTTAATCACAAAGGGGGAAATTAAGGTCAACCCCAACCCATAAATATTTCTATAAATAGAAATGCTAATTTGACTATTTTAAAAGTAAAACTCTCAATCGACTCTCTGCCATCTCAATTTATTCAATAATATTTTATACTATTAGCACAAAAATTAACGTTAATTGTGAGATGACGGTTAGTTTATAAAAAATCGCACTTTTAAAAAAGTCATCTTAACATTTTTCTTGAATAAAATCTCTTATAAAATTGGAAGGTTACTTAAGTGAAGTTGGTGGGAGTCCGGATCCTTTTTTTGGGATCCTCGTTGAATTCTTTTTCTAAGGATTCTACGTGATTCGGATCGTCCATCGTATATCGTGCGATCAGAAATTATTATAAAATATAAAATTAAATATAAATAATACCTAACGCATGATGTACGATCGACTGTTAAAGTCACGGAATCCCTAAGATTTCCAAAAAAGATGTTCTTGAGAGTTCAATCATTATTAGATATGCGAAACGATGTGCCTACTAAAAGTTTGTCCCTCTACAACTGAAGCTCGTTGCATTGATTGCGCTTCAAAAGACACGTTTGCAATTGAGAACAACTTTGCAAAGCACATCATAGCTGATTAATAAGTAAATAATAATGCTGATTAGCCCTATTGCTGGAAGAAAATCATAACAAAGGCTAATGTAATAGTGTGATTAATAATTTAATAACGTGATTTGGCAACGTAGAGGGCTCACGCAACTCTGTATTGCTCGGACTCCGTTGGTTACATAGCATAAGTGGTCCCGCTCGACCATCGGTTATCATCTCTTAATTATAAGGATTATGGGCATTGATAGTGTTCTTAATTTTGTTAATCCTAGTGATTTAGTTTGTAATTCCAGTGGTCAATATTCGTTGACAACAATATATTTATAGTATTCTTGTTAGCATTAGTCATCAATGATTGGTGAAATCCTCATTATTCAACACATAATTTTGTATTCATTTTCTACCAATTATATATTGGGTCTTTTGACATACGTGCAATGCCCTTCATATTTTTCTATTTATATATGAATGAGGATGATTTCCGGATCTTCTTTGTGAGGATCCTAAAGATCCTTTAATCACATCTATGCATCGTATATCATGCGGTCATAAATAATTGTAAATCTTTTATTTAAAATTGAAAATAAATAAGGGAATTGTTATTGGCACTCCAAAAATGTCATTCTACATTCCAAACTTTCTGTATTTGGAAAGAAAAATACACTTGTGAGGAGTGTAGAATGAGATTTTTTGAGTGCCAATAACACTTCCCATAAATAATACATGACAAAAATTGATCGCACAATATACGATAAATATAAATGATTAGAAGACCACGCGATCCTCACAAAGAACATCTAGAGAGGACCCTTTTATATATGATACATGCGCGACTAAGATTTTTTTTTTTTGTTTAATGATTCATGAATGATATTGGTACATACACGCATTGCATGCCCAACACAACGACCAAGTCAACTGATGTTGACACTAGATCATTATTTAAAATATTCACGAAATTGTATATATTTTTGTTAAATTAAATATCTGAAAAAATAAAAAATTTTGATATGAAAGAAGGTGAAATGCAAAATTCACCAAATATAAGCGAGATATTTAGAAATCAACAATGTTTATCAATTCACTACGTAATTTTTTTTCGAAATCCATTGCAGATTTTGAATCGAATGTGTAACTTCACTCATTTTGTGAGAGTCTCTCATCGTTGCGTGTAAGGGCCTTCAACTATTGCCAATTCATGCCCCCAACCCTAGTTGTGGCTAGGGTTAGTGGCAACTTCATGGTTCTTCTCTGTTTTCTTCTTTATGTTTATCTTCCCCTTGTTTGCAATCTTACTCTTCCTATTATTGTAAACTAAACTAAAAGCCAATCAAGCAATAACCAAAACACAACGATTTCAGAGTTCCTTGAATATAGGAGTACCTCTCTAACAACGAAAACTTTATTGATTACCAACAAATACAAGATAACTCACAAACACAAAATGTTCTAAAGTATACAAACTTATGCCTCTCAAAACTCACTCAAAACTTTATCTCACATCCATCCATTTATACTAATAGATGTCATAGGTTTACACAAAGTCCCTAGAATATAGGAAACCCAATCCTATACTAAACCAAATCCTAAACCAACTAGGAAACACAAATCCAAGTATTTTGCGTCCAAGATATCCTAATCCTTTTTAGTTTAGGCATATTGGTTTAATGCCAAATCAAACAATCTCCACATTGGCATGAAATCCATATCGAGGCATCCAACAACTTCTATCGCTCCACCATATTGCAAGATCAAACTTGCTTCAACTGCACCAAATCCAAGCAGTGCTCGAACTTAGCTGCATTAACCACTTTTGTCAACATATCAGCTAGATTATCTTATGTAGCAACCTTTTTTAGACGAATCTCAACTTCAGCTATCACTTCTCTCACAAAATGACATCGTACATCAATGTGCTTAGTCGTAGCATGATGTACCTGATATCTAGCCAAATAAATGGCAGTTTAGTTGTCATAATATACATCCAACTTGTGTTGTTCTACATCTAAATCTCCTAACAACCCCAATCCACATTGCTTCTTTGATAGCTTCAGCGATCGCCATGTATTTTGTTTCTCTGGTTGATAGTGCCACCGTTGGTTGTAATATTAATCTCCAGCATATTGAACCTTTTGCCATGGTAAATACATACCCAGTCGTCGATCTTCTCTTGTCGAAGTCTCCAGCAAAGTCTGAGTCTACATATCCAACTGAGAACTCACATCTTTCAAAACAAATACCTTTGTCCCTTGTTCCATGTAAATACCTTAGTATCCACTTAGCAACATTCCAATGCTCTCTTCCAGGATTATGCATGAATCATCCAAATTACCATGAAGGAATGCAAGCTTTACGTCTAGTTGTACCTATTCAAGGTTGAATTGTGTAACTAGGGTAAGCACTATTTGAATGAAGGAGTGCTTAACCACAGGAGAAAAAATCTCATTGTAATCTACTCCCTCATTCTAAGCACATCCTTTAGCCACTAGCCTAGCTTTAAATCTCACCAAGTTCTTGTCATCCTCTCCATCCTTCTTTGCATAAACCCATTTGTAGCCAATTGCTTTCCTTCCTCTAGGCAGCTTCACCAATTCCCTAAGTCTTATTCTTGTGAAGGGAGAGCATCTCTCAAACATACATACAAACAAAATAAAATAAGCAATATACTACTTGAATCACCAGTTGAATGACTTTTATACAAATAGACTTGCAGTGTATAATACTGTAATCTAGATACAATACGGTATAAAACATACAATCTATATTTTTGTGTATGATTAATATCCTTTTAAGCAAATACACTTCCAGATAGGCCTATCAACTAATAGCTTGTCATAGAGGGCTGGTTTGATATTGCTGTGATTTGAAAAAAAACTGCTTTTGCTATGCTGTGAGAATAAGCAGCTGTGAAATAAAGTAACAGAGTGTTTGGTAAAGTTTTTTGTAAAAGTGCTTTTGAAAAGAAAAAAAAAAGCAGTATTATAATGTTTGGTAAACTTTTATATAAAACAGATACGAAAAAAGCTGGTTTTTCAAAGCTGGGTTTTGCAGCTTCGTGTTTTTGACTTTTTTTTCATCCAAAACTATGAAAAAAACAAGCTGACGCTGAATGTTTATCAAACACAAAAACAGCTCCTAGCTTTTTTTTATACCATTTTTTTTCAGAATCACCTCAGTATCAAATTAGGTCTGAGTCACATCATAACCTTTGTGGCCATTCTGTAATAGGCCATACTTTTGTGTCAATTAACGACCCAGTTGGACTAACACCGACATAACTTATGTTTTCCTTTGAACTTGAAAAACAAAATAAGCAAATACAATTTTTATTTGAGATATGAAAAAATAAATTTCAGCAAGGACCGAAAAGAAGGCACAATCAAGTTTCATAACACAAAATTCATCAACCCTAAACCCTAATTCCGAGAAAATACCCATAATACCTCCAAAGACACCTAATTTGCATGATTCACAACAAAAAGGGTATAAATACACCAATTTTCGCTGTTAAATTCAAAAGATGACAAAATTAAGATTGGAGTTTCACGGTTCTTACCCAAATTTGCCCACATTCAAGTATACTCACAACCATTCAAGTTCGTATATCCTCAAATGATCATCACCCAGACCAACGTTAAACATGCAACACGAAAATGAATCATATTCCTAAATTTCCAAAGGTGGGGATATTCCGAATATGGACAAAAAACTAAAATAGCTTACCTTCTTGTGTATAGCTTGTCATCCAGAATTCAAAGTTGAAAACATAATGAAGTTCAAAGTATGACGAAGAAGCAGAAGAATTAAAGAGCTGTGCCTATGAAAAAAAAAATGAGAAAGCAGGTACCAGAACAATCTATGAAGAAAAAGAATTGGGTAAATTACATTTTCATATCTCAGTTTTGGGGCCTATTTCAATTCCTTACAACATCTTCAAAACATTTCACTTTCATACCTTAAGTACTATTTTATTTCAAAATAATACTTCCGTTACATTTTCCATTCATTGATCCGTTAAGTGCTGACATGGCTGCCACATATATGCCACGTGGCAAAAATTTTTTTTTTTAATTTTTTTTAATAAACCTAAATCTTCTAAATATATAAATAAAATTAAAAAAAAAACAAAACAAAAAACAGAAACCTTATCCCCCTCATCCTCTTCTTTTCTCCCCGTAACCCCCAACCCCCAAACCCAGAAAAAAAAAAAAAAAAAAAAAAAGGTTAGAAAACTAGATCCCATCACCCCACCCCCCCCCCCCCCCCCCCCCCCCGCGGAGGGCGATGTCGGAGCCTCATCATTTTCCATCCGTCGTTCGCACTCATCCTCCACCTCCTCTGCGCACCCATCTTCCTATCTTCCCCCTTCCAACCTGAGCCCAACCTGTAACTCAGAAAGAAGAAAAAGAAAAAAAACCCAGCGCACCCTCTTTCCTCCTTTACACACCCCACTCCTTAAATCCACACTCATTAGGGAATACGGGATCTAGGTTGTATGGAAATGGAGAGTTTTTTTTTTTTTTTTTTAATTTTATTTTTTTCTGGGTTGCAGGTAGTGGGTGCGGAGGAAGAGGTGGAGGGTGGGTGCATGGTGGGTTTGGGGAAGACGGGAGGGGGAGGAAGATGAAAGATGGGTTTTTTTTTTTCCCCCTCCTCTTCTTCTGGGTTGGGAAAGGGGGGGGGGGGGTAGGGAGGGATGGGGGTTGAGGGTTTAGCTTTTGTTTTTGGTTTTTTTTTTATTATTAGAAGATTTAGGTTTTGTAAAAAAAAAGTTTTAAATTTTTTTTTTGCCACGTGGCATATATGTGGCAGCCACGTCAGCACTTAACGGATCAATAGATGAAAAATGTAACGGATATATTATTTTGAAATAAAATAGTATTTAAGATATGAAAGTGAAATGTTTTGAAGATATTGTAAGGAATTAAAATAGGCCTCAAACCTAAGGTATGAAAATGTAATTTACCCAAAAGAATTTGAGGTGAATGAGTAGATAAATTACTTACATAAAAAGCTCATTTCAGATCAATAATCCCTTTCTCTCCCTGATAACATTTTCCAATTGCAATTAGTAAAATTTTCTTTAATAAGGGGAAAGGCGCAAGTAATAAGCATTAGAAATGGAAACCTGATATAGTGATTAAGGCCCTTGAATTAACTTGCGAAGCTTGAATAGTCAGTCTCTTCACGCGGTTGCAAGAACCAGTCGTTAATTTGAAAATTATTCAATACGTGTTAAAACATGAATCAAAAGCAAATTGATGAAAAAAAAAAATTAGAAGGGATAACGTAAATGACTTATTAATTTTATATGTTACAAAAGAGCAATACTCTTATACCTTCAATCTACAAAACTCATGATCATTAAAAGCAAGAAAAAATTGGAAAAAGAAAAAAGTTGCTTATAATCTGTTTATTTGGTGAAAAACTGCCGAAAGAGAAACAAATGTAAAGAGGCCCCAATATATTTTTACAGACAACCGTACAAAGATGAACAAGTCATACATATTTTGGTGGTGCAAATTGCAAAAGAAAATCTGGTTTTCCTCCGCGCTGTGATGTTTTCTCCACCAGAAAACGTCTCACAATACAGTACCATAAACCAAAATGAGGAATACCTCCGTATGAAAAAATTTGCACTCTCCTACATATTCAACTCAATTACCCAAAATTGAAGCTCCAAAATTTAACCATTTGAATTCTCAAATTACACAAAATTAGTGAAGAAACAAACCCCAAAATTTTTTCAATTCATGAGAGAGCAAGGCCTTGCCTTCAAATTTCTTTGAATGATGGTGTGTTCATTTGCACCATTTTAACATCTTCTCCTGCGAAATTGCATGTAAATAGCTGCTTGTTTTAACTTTTCATCGAATTTACATTAGCAAGGAGTGAAATCACAACTTTCTAAAATAAAATTCAAATAACGTGTATACCTGCACTTTCTATTTTTAAGATAACGTGTATATCTGCATTGTTACCTGGAATATCAAATTATAGATAAATTATTTAAAAGCATTAAACAAAAGTGTGGCGTTCAAATATATTTTATGAATATATGATAAAGTATTTAGACAGTTACTTTGCAAATAATTCTTCAATTCATGAACAACTTGCCCATCTGTGACAAATGAAACAGTGCAGAAGTCAACTTGATCGTCCACTCCAAACTTAATATCTTCCCAATATTTCTATGCAATAAATAAGTTTAGACAACTATATCAATTAGGAAAACAGACCATAAAGAAATAAAAGAGGATTTAATCGACAATTTAGGAGTCCAACCAGTGATAGAAGGCGATGTTGCACTTTTCCTCACTTTTTCTTTTTGTGTTTGTATAGATTCCTCCAACAAAGACAATGCAGGAAAGACAGTGGCCCCAAAAATATCCACATGCGATTTTTTTTTTTTTTTTTTTTTTTAATTTCATAGGGGAGTGATACCTTAGTTCCCTTTAGTGGTAGGGTTAAACTGTAAAAGTCAAAAACACCATTCGGAGTGTGTACAAAATTAAAAATATACCTGTAAGTCCGTGCATAACACATAAAAACAAAATATGAAAGAATGATGATGATAGTCACAAAACCGGTAAAGTTATTCTTCTTCCTTCTTAATTTTCCTTTTTTTCTTACTCTCAATTTTCTCTCTTCTTAATTTGTGAGACATCAAATGTGTCAAGAGTATTATGTTTTTAAGGACAGAAGACTAATAAGCTGATTGTATATAATTAATTATCACAAAGTTAAGAGTTCTGGAAGCCCTTGACAGTGAAAGTTTGACAATTACCTGGTACTTTATCTTGTACAATCTAGCAGCTGATGCATGAGATAACATGATATTATGAGCTACCATGTACGGCTTGGTCGAGGAGTTACCTCTAGAACAGTTGACACCAAATGGAGCTGAAAATCATTGTGGCAGAAGAAATCCAATATATTAACCTCCAAGTATAAAAACATTAGGCTCATTCATTGCAGTCCAATGCAAAACTCTATCCTCAAAATTTTTTTAAGTGTGCATCTACAGATGCAATGAAGTCTTTTCTGCATCCACAAAAGTGTTCCATCATGATCATCTCCAATCCCATTTTCTGCATGTCCCATTTAAAACTCACCCATAAATGTTAGGAATTAACATAGTTTTTCGACTAACCCATCCTCCACACTCCTCGTCAAGTGCCTGTGGGAGATCACTGTAGTGTAAAGTAACACGTGGTTCAACTATTGGTTGAAACAAACAACTTAATTAGTTATGAACATAAGGAATTGGATCACTATAGCTACTAAATTATTAATAATACGTGACATAGCTACTAAAATATATTAATACTAAGTGATATTTTCTTTCTTTAATAGTATAAGCAGGGAACTGTAGAAACATAATTTAGACAGACTGTTACCATAGCTGATCAGTTCATCAATAAGATTGTTGTAATATTTTACATCCTTCGGATGTCCTGTTCCATTTGAGAGAAACAAACCGATTATTGTTTAAGTGTGAAAGCTACTTGTTTTGTTCAATCTGAGTTATAATTTGGTGATCATGCGTACTTGGGATAAGTCTTGACCATGAGATGGAAAATCTATATGCCTTCAAACCAGTATCCACCATTAGTTGAACATCTTCCTACAATGGTATATATAATACATATGATGCGTGCGTATCAAATAGCATCAGTATGTTTCTAATTAGTATGATATGGATTTCTACAATACAAAAAACCGCTTAGTCCCGAATTGTTTCAACAAATAAATGAAAGGATTTCCTCTATTTGTTGATAAAGAATTAGAGCAAACAAAGAGAGAATTAGTCTCATCATGTTTATTCTAATTTAATTTAATAAATTCCCCTAAAATCCCCAAGAACCCCAATTTTAAACCCCAAACAAAGGCAAAAAGGAGAGAGAAAACCCAAATAAAGGGAAATTTGAGGAATTCAACATACCGTAATCAGAGGGAGGACGCTTTCCTATAGTTTAATTCGTCGACGACGACGGCAGTTGTCCACTGTCGCTGTACCTCCAGTACGCATCCGCCATGTTTGAAGCTTGTGGACCGTCACTACTTGGTTTGTAGGCTCCACGGAGAGAGATATGGGGAACGGAGAGAAAGGAAGAGCAGAGGAAGATGAAAGATCATGGATTTTCCATTAGAGAATGAGAGAGAGTAAGATTGAGAGATGAGAGTAGAGGAGAGGAGAACGGAGAAGGGGCTCCCCTTTTGAGATCAGTGAATGGAAGTAACTGGAAAAAGCGTAGCTTCTCCTTTCCTTTTCACGATGACCAACACCTGTCCCTTTGAATTTTTTTATTTTTTTACACCGATGGCATGGCCGTAAATAAACTAAAACTCATCCCAAATCACTGTTCAATTATACAGTGCAATTTCTCCCCCTTCTTTAGACTAAAGTAATGCGATTGATTAGAAGGGCTCTTGCTAGAAACAACTCGAAATTCTTATTAAATATGCTAAGTACTTTTTCTAGAAAGTCATTTTGAAGTGTTTCTTCTTTTCTTCTTGAAGAAAAAGAAACACATAACATGTTCTTCTTTAAGAAGTGCTTTATCTTGAAGAAAAAGAAACACATAACATGTTCTTCTTTAAGAAGTGTTTTATGATCCATAAGTACTTTTGACATTTTCTCTCAAATGTAGTCGTAAGCTCTTAATTGTCAAGAAGATTTGTAAAGCATATGGAATGGTTTTCTAAGTTTAACATTTCCAAACATGCCCGAAAACCTATGTGATTGAGGTGTGTATATGGTATATACAGAAAAGTGGTTTTTCTGTAGTCTCTTTTTAAGTTTTAGATGATAAGATGAAGTCGTTGAAGTGAATGGAGGTTAATGATTTGTTTAGTTCTCCATGTTGCCCTATTCAATTATGCCGAAAATCAGTCAAAGATTGTTTAGTTATTTAAACATAATCAAATAAATTAACGGTTCATCATGAATATGTTAGTTACCTACATCGTTGATTTATTTTGATACATTTAGATAACCAAACGTTTCTCAATTCGAATGATTTTATTTTTTTTGTTCGGATAATCTTCAAATGACCATTAAAAGATTAAATGATTTCGATTATAAATTTTTTAATATAAATATATGTTATTTGCATGTAGTGAAATCTCTCTCTCCTCCATGTGCATTACAACTTCATTAAAATATCTCTCTCTCCTCCGCTGAATGAATAAATATTAGAATTTTGTTTATTAGTGAAATAAAATATTGAAATTTGTTGAATTTGTTGAAACGTTTGTCAACAAATATTTATTTGAAGAGCCACATTTGTATAAGTTGTTGTAGATGCTCTTGAGTCTTGACGCTACTTAATATGCAATGTGGTCACTAGTTGTGTTATCCTCAAACATTTTTAGAGTAGTTTTAAATATCGTTTTGTTATTAAAAAGAATTCACTAACTTAAATTCAGTGATTCAGTTAGAAAATTTGTTTCACAGGTACACTTTATTTGCGGGTCTGTTTCCATTATTGTCAAGAGGAACACTTCCATTGGGGAAGGTTGAAGAGATATCTCAGACAATTGACTCTGAGAATTTCACCGTACAAAACTCTGTCCAGTTCGCTGAACAAGCTACCACTTCTATCAGCACCAACACCACCATATTTGAAGTCCGAAGCCCCAACTTTAGTCCGGTAGTTTCAGTTGTTGCCATCTACTTCCATAGATTACAAATTGTTACAATTCAAAGGCAGTTTACTTAAATGCGGCATTTGTTTTACGAGATTATACAGCACGTGAGAGGCAAATGTGAGATGTTTTTACACTTCCCAAAACCCCCAAATTATTCTCACATTTATCACTCACGTGCTATTTTATTGACGGAACCAAGCTTTTTTTAACAACTAGTAAACTACAGAACCTTGGTAGAATAATATGAAATGGTTGTTGCATGATCAGAACAATTTTTTGTCCAAGTGTTTATGTCCTCTTGAAAGCTAGCTAGCTCATTAAATTTTGAAAGAACAAACATAATTCAATTTAGGGTTCTTTGGGACGTTGGAAACTAATTATGAAACTATTGATTCAACCCTATCCAAGCCACTGCTTCATCTGTTGTAAGACCATCTCCAGCCAACCCTTTTAAGTTCTCCATCTCTAGTAGCAATGCCGAATCGTGGTTGCTAACCAGGCACCTCGACGGAGAGTTCCTGATAACGAGGGGAAACAACGGCAGTGTGTTCGTGCTAATCAAGGAAGGCAGCCCCCTCTTGACTCCCTGAACAAAACTCGGCATAGCAACTTTTATGGTGTGTTAATATGTATGTACTTGTTCAAGGACATGAGTTGTAATTTTCAGATTTGGATCCCCTTTGGATTTGGATCCCATTTGGATTTTCTTTGTGAGATCCTAGAAATCCACATATCCTATGAAGATCCTTAGAAATCCTCACATTCTAAGAATATGAAGATCCTTATAATCCTCACAAAGAGGATCTAGTGAGGATCCTCATCTGTAATTTTCTACAATGAATAAATAAAATTGAATATGTCTTGATAAACAATGTGGTACATAGCAGACGTAGACGTACCCAAGTTGGCTAGTCTGCATTCCCTAGCAAAGCTACATAGATGCAAGCAGGTGCAGTCGAATCTCTGGTCGTCGGAAATCGACCCTAAGAGAAGGAATCCGCCCCTTTGATTTCTTTGAACTGAACATGCACTGCACCCGGCGTTGATGTTGCGCCTTCACAGCCTTTTTTGGGTTGCAATCAATATAAGCCCATATGAATATTGAAAATTTAAAAAATTTTAAATTTAAAAAAAAATCCCAAACTTCCCCCTCCCTCTTCGACTCCCCAACCCATCTCCTCCCTCTCCTCTAACCTCTTCGCCTCCCCTCCCTTCTCTTTCCCCAAGTTAACCCAGGCAAAACCGACCCATGCGAACCCTAACCTACACATCCACGTTCAGAGGCAAGATTCGCTATTTTGGACACCCCCAATTGGCATCAGAGGTAAAAGTTTCAAACCCAGATGAAAAAGCTTCAAGCTGTCATGCTTAAACACATGAACACATCAAGCTTCTCACTTCCCCTAAATGAATTTGGATGTTTAATGCAAAGACTGCAATGAGAAATTAAAACACAACATTTTTATCTGACTAATGGAAAACGAGTTTTTGGTATCCTTAGTTCACGCAAATTGCATATCCTGCAAACCAGAAGACCCAAAACTTCAAACATCAAGGACCTAAATTTCATATGCTAAAATAGAATAAAATAAAGGGAACTCTTGTTGAGTATGAATCCCACTTTGAAGAGATGATGAACCTTATATGAGCTTATAAGAGGTTAGACTACTCCCTATATTGCCAATTGGTTTTATAGTGGAACCCCAACTTTCTTTATAGTATCAGAGTAAGTTATCTCACGTGTGTAACTCAACGGCCACACGTGCTTCACGTCATCCCGTGGTGTTGTCCACGTGTTAGGCTTGAAAATTCACCACACATAAGGAGGCGTGTTGAGTATAAATTTCACATTGATGAGGGGATGGATTTTGTATGGGCTTATAAGACCAACTCCAACCCTTGGAGTAAGTCCTAAATTTTCCCTTCTATTCCTCCCATTTCTCTCCAACTCATGTTCTAAAATTAAGTTAAGTGTTAAAACCTAAAAAAAAAAAAAAAACACAAATTCCCCCCAAAATTTAGCCCAAAACACCTGATGGAGCCCAAATGTGAGAGTGAAAAAACTAATGTGAAACCCAAATGCCCAAAACCTACTCTCGGATGCGCTCAATGCACTAGGACCAAAACCAGCGGGACCTCACCCATGTGGGCATATCCCCCGCGTGTTAGATGGCTTAATAGCCTAACGGCTAGTTTTTGTGATCCAACGGCCACATTTAAATGGGCCGTTGGTTGATTCAATGGTCACATTTAAATGGGTCGTTGGTTGATCCAACGGTCCACGTTCAAATTTTTTTATATATATTTATTGAATCCAACTGCTGAAATCGAATATAATCAAATCTAACGGTAAAAAAAAAATAAAAAAGATAAAAAAAAGATCTAATGGCCCAAATTTATATCCAACGGTTAAAATAATTTTAACTCAAAATTCATCCAAAATTATTTAACTCATGTGTCGATTTAATGTTTTTCAACATTTATCGAAATTTAAATATTTTTAAGTTAAAATGTTCATAAAATTAATTTAGGATAGTCTACATAATTATTTTTTTTAAAGTTAATCTAAAAAAATTAGCCTAGATTCATTTTTTAATAATCTGGGGCTTAAAATTTTAAGCCAAAAGGGTTGGACCAGAAAAACTGTTTCTGGGTTAAAACATAATTTTCTAGGCTAAAAATTTTAGGCTTTACTCCAAGTTGAAGATGGTCTAAGAGGTTAAGCTACTCTCCATATTACTAATTAGTTTTATGGTGTAACCCCAAACTTTCTTCAACTCTTACCTTCCAATTATCAAAGACAAAGGACTGCCACTACCATTATTGTGAGAGAAATGAGTGGAATCAATCAATCATTCAGTGGAACTTCTTCAGGGCAAATTTTGTAATTTTTATTTTTTTGGAAAACAAAAGTACAAGGAATGAAAGGAAAAAGAACTTCAAAGAAGGAAGCATTAATGAAGCACAGATGGAGAAAAAAAAAAGGTTTTTCTCCAAAACCCAGATGGAAAATTCAACGATTTTCTATACCAAAAGAGGGAATCACAAAAGGGAGAAAAAATGAGGGTTTTTCTCAATCCTCAGATGGAGAAAAAAGGTTTTTTCTAATTTTTTTTCTTAATGCCAAGAATTTGAACCTGACCGGCGAGTGAGCATTGTAACCACCGAACCGTACTGCATTGAATCGAAGAGGTCATGACTTGGCGTCATGGACCGGGACCTTAATCCACCTCCCGAGTTGTAGAACGAGGAGGCTGAGGGCAGGAGCGCAAAATCATCCGACCGTTGATCAACGAAGAAGATGAAGAGGTCGAGGAATAGGTCCACTTGTCGGGTTCGGCGGAGTGGGAGTTGAGGAGGAGGGAGCACTGGGGAGGGAGGGGTGAGACCCAGGCCAGGTGAGGAGGATGAGGGGCTTGGATTTGGGCGGTGGTGGTGAGGAAGGCGATTGTGAGGAAGGCAATAGGGTTTAGGATTTTTTTTTTTTAAATTTTTTATTATTCTTTTATTTTTAATTTTAATTTCTTAATTTAATTTTTTATTTTTTAAAATTTTCACGTGGACCTATATTGACACATGGCGCCAAGTCATTGTCTACGTGGATGCCACGTCATCAGTTAACAAAGGTTCTGACGAAAACTTAATGGATGTATAAAAGTATCCCAAATTATGACTTTAGGTACTAGACTGGAACGAAAAAAACATGATGATGTATGAAATGTTGAAAATCAATAAACTTTAAGATAGTAAATTGAGATTAACCTCAAAATGGATTCTTTTGTCTGGTTTGTAATGTTTATTAGGCCCAAATGCTTAAGCTAGTATTAGGGCTAGTGTCATGAGTTCGTCTAGACAATAATTGTTGAGTGGCATTTCCATGAACATATCCATTGTGATTGCCTGCACATTTCTTGTTCCTTCTCACCAGAATAGTGAAGGCTCTTTATCTAGCTTGTGAATCCATACATTAATTTAATAAGATGCTTATTCACCATCAAGTTAATCTAATAGAGGTTATAGAAGAAAAAGAGCCTTTCAACAATAGCAAAGCATCTAGAAGAAAAAAAGTCACGAACAAAAAACAAAAACTGGTCGAGTGAAATGGCGTGTTTTCTCGACCTTTGCCACTTCTGCTTATATTCATGGTCAACAAAGAAGGATATACCACAATTGTTGTTCTTTGACTGCAACAATTTTAGTACTATGGCGTGTTTTCTCGACCTTTGCCACTTCTGCTTATATTCATGGTCAACAAAGAAGGATATACCACAATTGTTGTTCTTTGACTGCAACAATTTTAGTACTGCGAAATTAGGTAGGTGAAAGAAGATTGAAAGTACATAGTAGACTTGAGTGTCAAAAAAGATAGCCCCCTTTTTTACATTCAATGAAGATGTCAAGAAAGATAGCCCCCTTCTTAAATCCAAATTGTTTCTTTCAAATTTCTCAATTCAAATGAGCCTAATGCCCTCAATGGTTTATTGATTAATGGCTTTATTAATAAAATGAATTGTTATTGACACTCTAAAAATCTCATTTTGCACTCCAAACTTTCTATAATTAGAAGGAAAAAATACACTTGTGAGGAGTGTAAATTGAGATTTTTGGAGTGTTAATAACAGTTCACATTGATAAATTTTAATTTTATTGCTAATTTCATCTTGTACTTGATGGTAATTATGCAATAGGATAAAAAAGACATCTCATATTTAAAATTTAAGTTGGGTGTAGAGTGAGATTATATGGGTTCAAATAAAAATTTTCAAAATAAATATGTATAACTCCTACTTTTCTGTTGTCAAGTGTGACATCCCACATCGCCTAGGGGAATGATCCTTAAATGTATATTCTCATCCTTACTTAGCACGAGGGCTTTTGGGAACTCACTGGCTTCGGGTTTCGTAGGAACTCCGAAGTTAAGCGAGAAGGGGGCCAGAGCAATCCCATGATGGGTGACCCACTAGGAAGTTGCTCGTGAGTTCCCAAAAACAAAATCGTGAGGGAATGGTAAGCCCAAAGCGGATAATATCGTGCTACAGTGGTGGAGTGGGCCCGAGAAGTGATCCGTCCCGGGCCGGGATGTGACATCAAGTGTATAACTCATACTATTCGCTAGGCAAATGAGATATGTTATCGTTTTATTAATACGATGTTAGTTGAACAATGTTAGTGAACAAGTTAAACTCTAAGACTAATACTTTTTTTTCCTCTCTCATTGTACCTTAAGGGGGCGTTTGTTTGCCCTCATTAAGTCGGATTGGACTGGACTGGACTAGCTATTAGTCCAATACTGTGTTTGTTCCATGCTGAGACTAACATTAATAAGACTAAAGGGGACTAGTATGGACAAAACCCTTCAGTAAGAGGTCTTAGCGAGACCCCCCAATAACCATGGGACTAGCTAAGACTATCCTTTCTTTCTCGTCCTCGTCATGCTCAACGACCACTCCCGACAGACTCCTCGTCATCTCCGGTCACCTAGATCAATCAGTAACTTTCCGACTCTCTTTCAGATCCATTTCACAACCAACTTTCATATAAAATATACCAAATTGAAGCTAGGAGTGACAAGATTACGATTTTACCTGAATCGAGGCGAAAATATGGTCGAATGTGGCCGGAAAATGGCCTAGAAGTCTCGACCTGTTTGGGCTTCTTCAAATCCATGACAGATTCGAGCATGCAAAGCTAAGATCTCGGTACAGGGATGGTGATGGATTTTTTGGCGGTGCTAACTTCATCCAATTTAACGAGGGTTGGCCGGAAAACACATCGGGAAACCTGCAACTCGTCGGGAAAATTGGAGCCGTGAGGTTCCGTTCGAACAACGCATAGCTAAAGAGGGAGGGAGGACAAAGAAATAGAGATTGGAATCAATAAGGAGTTTGACCAGGAATGAGAAAGAGACATGAATTGAGAGGTCTGAGAGGAAAAAAAGAGGAAGAGGGTGGGACGATGAGAGAAGAGGAAAACAGTGGGACGAAAATGGTAGGAAAAGATGGAGAAAAAGATAAGATCATAATAAAATATTAATAATTTATATATTAAATAATATAATATTAGAATTTGTTATTATCCAGCTTCTTAGTCCAATACTGCACCAAACGCTTCACTAAGTTAGTCCAGTTTAGCCTAGTCTAAGTCAGTCCAGCTTAGTCCTAGAAGCTAATCCAATCCGAGATAGTTTGGCGCAACAAACGCCCCCTAATGGACTAAGACTATAAGAAACGGTGTTTAAATCATCCTTCAAATAATACGGTAGGTCCAAATCCTTCTTTGAAAATTTCGATAGTTATCTAGAATGATTTGGTCATCTAAAAAATTTTCGGACCTTTTACCCTTTTAAATTCCACCCCTACCCTCGACAATTTCCGGCTTCGCCACTGTTTACACCTAAATTGGAATCTCCTTTCAATAATTTATTATTTTGACTTAGATTTGGACATCTTTCGAATTTAAAAATATATTTTATATTATAGCGACACACTTTTCGATCCTTTATGCTTTTTATCCAACATTCTTTTTTCTTTCAGATTTCTCAATTCAAATGAGCCTAATGCCCTCAATGGTTTATTGATTAGTGGGTTTATTGATAAAGGGAATTGCTATTGGCACCCCAAAAATCTCATTTTACACTCCAAACTTTCTATAATTAGAAGGAAAAATACACTTGTGAGGAGTGTATATTGAGATTTTTGGAGTCTTAATAACAGTTCACATTGATAAATTTTAATTTTATTGTTAATTTCATCTTGTACTTGATGGTAATTATGCAATAGAATAAAAAAGACAGCTCATATTTAAAATTTAAGTTAGGTGTAGAGTGAGGTTATATGGGTTCAAATAAAATTTTCCAAAATAAATGTGTATAACTCCTACTTTTCTGTTGTCAAGTATATAACTCATACTATTTGCTAGGCAAATGAGATATGTTATCATTTTATTAATACGATGTTAGTTGAACAATGTTAGTGAACATGTTAAACTCTAAGACTAAGACCTTTTTTTTCATCTCTCATTGTGATATCCCGTCCTAAAATTAATATTTTATTTTATTCTTAACTTGTTCGTTAATTCTCCAATTTTGAGAAAACGAAGTAAGGCATACTTTAGTCATTTTCAAATTTCTCGACCTTTTCTGTCAACTCTTGAGTTGGTTAGGTAGAGTTCGATTCCATGAGCACGTAGGCGTAAACGGATCTTAATTCTGAATCAGAACGAAGAAGTTAGAGTCTTTGGAAGTTGGTGGCATATTGGTAATTTTACCAAAATGCTATAATTGGAGAGAAACCTCCAGAAAATGGGGAAGGTTTCTGAAAAAAAAGGGGAGGGGCTGCTGCTAACTCGTTTTAGGGGCGAATTGGACCCATTAAACCACAAACTTGACCCACTTGTATCTCCTTCATCCAAGCTCCGTTTTGACTGATCTTGGTGTCCATGGAAAGCTCTTGACGAGTTCTACATCTATGTAGTGTTAGATTTCCATTTTTCTAGGTCGAAGCCACAAAGTGCCGAGGGTTTTCCGGCGAGTTTTCTTATTTTACGGTGATTTCGACAACGATTATCGTCGATCACCACTACCAATAGACTCCCCTCAACCCCCAAATCAAGGTCTAAGTATTGGATGTGGCGTCGGAGTTCGTTTTGGCGATGAATCGAGGAACACCCATTTCTAAGGTTTTCGGCGGGTTTGGATGAAATTGGGGCAGTTCCCGGCTGAATTGGACTTGGTCACAAGTATAAAAATTGCTCCCCTCACTGAGATATACTTGCCTGTACAATTTGGTAATTTTTGGAAATTATTGAATTTTCCGGCGAGTCGGGGCGGCCGACCACCACCAGCGGCGGCACTTTGGCCAGTGGGCCGACGATGCCTTTCTAAGTTCAATTAGAGGTCCTGAATTTGTAATTGATGTCCGTATGACATAAATTGATTGTTTAAGTTAGTTTCATTACGATACATTACTTGATCAAAATATGAATCAACAATTCGACCGTTAAATCGTCACCAAATCTTAATGCATTATAGAACATAATATTTAGTTAAAATTAGTATTAATAGAGGCTCAGTGAGGCTTTGCGGCTTATCTCGGTGAGTGACTTTAATATATTTGATATAGTGACTACCCGATTTTTTATATTAATATCCTTCGTGGATATGGCTTGGTTTTATAAATTTGTTTTCTGTTAAAACGTGATTTAATTTATAAATGTGTTTTCTGTTAAAATGTGATTCTTTTATAATTGGCCATTGATCTATTTTTATTAAATGTGAATTGATTCATGGATTGGTAATATTTGTGAAAAAGTGATTTGAAATGCATATTGAAAAGTTTGTTAAACCTAAAGGCTAGTAGGGGACCGTTACCCTAGTGTCACGGGGTTAGGTGACACCGAGTCTGCACCATGTAGCAGTCGTAAATGGATGGTCCCACTTGGTTAAAACGCGTTGGGGATCATACTATTTATGGATCGCGCTTGGTTAATCCTCGTTGGGCGATCTTTATGGCCATTTTTACTTAGGGGTGATCATGCTTGGTTAATCCTCATTGGGTGATCACTGCCTAACAGTTTTGTAGGTGTGACTCTGCTTGGTTAATCCGCGTTGGGGGGTCACTACCTACTTGGTTATCTTAACCCTGCTTGGTTAAACTGTGTTGGGGGGTCACTAGTGGTCCTGCTTGGTTAATCTGCAGTGGGGGACCATACTATATATGGATCACGCTTGGTTAATCCGCGTTGGGTGATCCTTATGGTTATACACATTTAGGAGTGATCATGCTTGGTTAATCCACATTGGTTGATCACTTCCTAACAGTTGTAGGAGTGACTCTGCTTGGTTAATCCGCGTTGGGGGGTCACTGCCTACTTGGTTACTTTCTAAGGGGTGGCTTTGCTTGGTTAATCTGCTTTGGGGGCCACTTCTTGTTTGGTTACTTATGTAGGCTTTGGCCAAACTGCGTCCCTCTAGCCCTAGTTTTTAATGCACATATGAACGATGGTTTTTGGGAATCTTGTGGTTTGAATTAGAAAAAACGTTGGATGTCTGGGTGACTCATTCGGAGTTTTCAGTGACCTGATTATGATTTCATAAAGCAGGATTCCATACTTGGTGTTTATAGAGTATGATCAATGGTTTGTTTTTGTTGAATATCACATACTTGTATTATTGTCACTCACCCGAGCCTCACAGCTTATCCGAGTGCTTGATTTACCAATGTACCATTCCCATAATGTAGGCATTGATTTTACATGTGATAGGTCTGGGTAGATTACGAGAAACCACTTGATATTTTGGTTCTGTTGAGTGGTCTGGAACCCGATGTTGTTGGATTCCGTTGAGTGGTCCGGAATCCTTGCTCTTCTTCATTTCCATAAGGTTATCTTAGAATCCTAGATTCGAGTGAATGGGAATTACCCACAATAGATCTTGTGAATACAAATTAGAATTACCATGTTATTATTCATAATCCAAGTAGGGATTATATAGAGTTAATTGGTTAAATTCGTGAAATGATATGTTATCGCATCATTTGATTAACGTAATTAAATGCTAAGATCGTGCATCTTTGATTCATGAATTGATTAATTGACGGGATTGTGGAATGACGTTGGATAAGAATGTTGTTATTATGATTATTTTAGTTGATCAATGTTTCTAGAGAATAATATTGTGCATTGTTAATTCTTTAATATGTTACACACTATGAATTGTGATTTTATGTGTGAAACATGATGATTTATGTGATGGGTGAAGTGGAAATGTTAATCGTCATGTGGGATTGTTATGTTGGATACCATTGTTATTGTTATGATTAGATTTGTTGATAAATATGGCTAGAGAATATGATTGTGCTTCATCGTTTGTTCTTTGAAATATTGCATGATATGCATTGTGGTATATTGTTGGGACATAACGATTTATGTGATGAAGGTTTGAGTGTAGTGAAATAATGAACTACGAATGGCTTGATCCCTATTTAGGGTACGTAGGCAGTCTAACGAGGATGTTAGATGCAGCCATAAAGTCTACGAAGAATTATTGCGTAGTTGGATCTTAAGTTGTGTTTTGCCCGGAGGCGGGGTATGTTAGAGATACGGGTATTTTGTGACGTTACGTGTCGATCCTAGACGTATGTCGGGATCGGGGTGTGACACTCATTGTACCGCAATGGACTAATACTATAAGAAACGGTGTTGAAATCATCCTTCAAATAATACGGTAGGTCCAAATCCCTCTTTGAAAATTTCGAGTAGTTATCTAGAAGGATTTGGTCATCTAAAAATTTTTCGGACCTTTTACCCGTTTAAATTTCGCCCTTGCCCTCGACAATTTCTGGCTTCGCCATTGTTTACACCTAAATTGGAATCTCCTTTCAGTAATGTATTATTTCGACTTAGATTTGGACATCTTTCAAATTTAAAAATATATTTTATATTATAGCGAGACGTGCCACACACTTGGTGAAAAGAGTCTACAATTGGATACTATTAAACCAAGCAAAGGTAGATGCTTGCTTGGATAATGAATAAAGTACATATAACTAAGAAACAATAAGTTAGTAACCTTTACTCTTCGATCCTTTCTGCTTTTTATCCAACATCTTTTTTCTTTCAGATTTCTCAATTCAAATGAGCCTAATGCCCTCAGTAGTTTATTGGTTAGTGGGTTTATTGATGGTGAAAGGAGTCTACAATTGGATACTATTAAACCAAGCAAAAGGTAGATGCTTGCTTGGATAATGGATAAAGCACATATAGCTAAGAAACAATAAGTTAGTAACCTTTACTCTTCGATCCTTTCTGCTTTTTATCCAACATTCTTTTTCCTTTCAGATTTCTCAATTCAAATGAGCCCAATGCCCTCAGTGGTTTATTGATACGGGGAATTATTATTGGCACTTCAAAATTTTCATTTTACATTCTAAACTTTCTATAATTAGAAGGAAAAATGCACTTGTGAGGAGTATAGATTGAGATTTTTGGAGTGTTAATAACAGTTCACATTGATAAATTTTAATTTTATGGTTAATTTCATCTTGTACTTTATGGTAATTATGCAATAGGATAAAAAAGACATCTCACATTTAAAATTTAAGTTGGGTGTAAAGTGAGATTATATGGATTCAAATAAAATTTTCCAAAATAAATGTGTATAACTCCTACTTTTCTGTTGTTAAGTATCTAACACATACTATTCGCTAGGCAAATGAAATATGTTATCGTTTTATTAATACGATATTAGTTGAACAATGTTAGTTAACATGTTAAACTCTAAGACTAAGACCTTTTTTTCCTCTCTCATTGTACCGTAATGGACTAATACTATAAGAAACGGTGTTTAAATTATCCTTCAAATAGTACAGTAGGTCCAAATCCTTATTTGAAAAGTCCGAGTAGTTATCTAGAAGGATTTGGTCATCTAAAAAATTTTCGAACCTTTTACCCTTTTAAATTCCATCCCTGCCGTCGATAATTTCTGACTTCGCCACTATCTACATCTAAATTGGAATCTCCTTTTAGTAATTTATTATTTTAACTTAGATTTGGACATTTTTCGAATTTAAAAATATGTTTTATATTATAATGAGACATGTGTTGCACACTTCGGGAAAAGAGTCTATAATTGGATACTAATAAACTAAGCAAAGGTAGATGCTTGTTTGGATAATGGATAACGCACATATAGCTAAGAAACAATTGGGAACCTTTACTCTTCGATCCTTTATGTTTTTTTATCCAACATTCTATGTTAATTGAGTAACCATACAGCAAGGTAGATGACCGAAAGAAAGAAAAAAAAAAAAAAAAGAAAAAAAAGGCTTAGATGTTTGTACGGATAGAGCAGATCCAGCTGGAAAATGGTAACCTTAATGTTCGATCAGTTTAAGCTTTATTATTTCAAACCATATAGCAAAAGACACTGCTTAATCTGTTGCAGACAATCTCCAGCCGACACCCTTTCAAAGGACATGAAATGTAATTTTCTACAAAAACTGAATATTTCTTGAGAAATAACGAAAATCCTATTCTTAGGGGCCCTATAGACGGTACAAATAATGGTACAAATACATAATAATTGTAGAACTACAAGACTTGGAGAAATAATGTTGTGCAATTGTTGAAGGAAGTTGTTATTGACACTTCAAAAATCTCATTTTGTACTTCAAACTTTCTATAATTATAAAGAAAAATACATTTGTGAGAAATGTAGAATGAGATTTGTAGAGTACTAATAACAGTTCCCATTATTGAAAATTAATACAGTAGAAAGAACAAACCTAGACTTAGCAAAGTTGACTAATCTACACTCAAATTTGAATCTCCTATTCTGTTGTTTCGATTA
This sequence comes from Pyrus communis, assembly GCF_041283825.1. Taxonomy (NCBI): domain Eukaryota; kingdom Viridiplantae; phylum Streptophyta; class Magnoliopsida; order Rosales; family Rosaceae; genus Pyrus; species Pyrus communis. Next base: position 610,813 of record NC_142569.1, read on the forward strand.
GATTAAAACTTCCCTTGAATTAAAAAATTTAATAAATATACACACACACACACACATATTCTTTAAGAGAATGGACTCCCATTTTTTTTTTAACATTGGATTAGTTTTGGGGCCCATATCACATCGAACTTTGACGATTTGAACCATCTATTTTTCAAGTTGCACCTCATAGATTATCCTTGCAAGATATTGGCCAAATCGAAAATATTCTAGGCATCTAATTGAGTTTAAAGAAATTGTCGAACACTATGTTCTAAGAGATATTAAAATTTCATCATGACAATTAACTAGGCAAATGGTTTCGAATTGAAATGATTTTTTGCATATATGATCTATGAATCGAGACTTGCAAAATAGACAATTCAGATTGTTAAAGTTCTATGTGGAATGAGTCCACAACTAATCCACTTATTTGAAAAAAAAGTGAGAATCACTTCTCTTAAAGGGCCTAATATATATACATACTAACCTTCATACACGTGCTTATACACATGCAAAAGACATTTTTTGAATTACCGCACGCTGCACGCCCCTAAAGATCTTTTATGTGTGTCTAAAGTCCAAACCACATGCTTGGCAAGCGTCTCATTTTTTAATTAAGGACTCAATTTTTATTACACAAAGTATGAAACAATCTTGTTGCATTGTGAAAAGGTTTGAACTAAATGAATAATATTAGACCATGCTAGAAGAAACCCATGGATATTCCACGTAATAGTGAGATACTATTTAAAAAATAAAAAAAAACAAATTTTTCTATGACAAAAAAAATACACCATGACGAAATTACCCCTGTATTATTTTGGGCTGTTTTTGAACTTTTTTGTTTGGGGGACATTTCTGTCCCATTATTTTGGTGAAGCCTATGACCTCAAAAGGGGCTACCGGCTTTATATATAAAAGATGATATATATATATATATATATATATATATATATATATATATATATAGATATATAGATACACACACATGGGTAATGCCAGGAAAACTACATTTGGAGACTAAATTTGCAAACTAAATGATGTGTCACTAATAGGAATAAACACGTTTATCAACGTTCGAGTAATGAACCAATCATCAACTTCCATGTCCCTTAGTTTCCAAAACTTTGTCTACAAATTTAATCTCCCTAGCATTACCCTATATATACACACACACATGTGTTGCACCCTTGATGAACTTAATCTACGATAGAAAATTAATAAACTAAACAAAGGTACATGCTTGTACGGATAAAGCACATCCGGCCAAAAAATAAAATACAAATAAGGATCCATTCCCTTAAATTGCCTGCTAATATACATATGTAGACATGTGTTGCACGCTTGGTGAACAAAATCTACAATAGGAAACTAATAAACTAAGCAAAGGTAGATGCTTGTATAAAGCACGTCCAGCCAGAAAAAAATAGAGATGCCTTCCCTTAAAAATGCCTAATAATGTACATATATAGGCATGTGTTGCACACGTGGTGAACAAAATCTACAATAGGAAACTGTTGACCCTAAAAATTACAAAACCTACGTGGCGCGCAGGCCGAGTAACTAATAAGCTAACTACGTCCTTCGGTCGAATGCGGGACGTGCCAACTCGTCGGTCGAGCTTGGCCGAGGAGTAAAATTTGTTGATGTAGCTTTGAGCGCGTCGTTGACTTTTCTATCTTGCGATTACGACCGAGGAAGGAACACTCTCGGTTTCTGGGTTCTACAGCCTGAAGACAAGGCTGCTAATTCTGCGGAGTTCACAAATCGTCGGAGCCCGATTCGGTCACTGTGATTATATTCGTAAGAGTATAAGCACGTCGAATCGAGACCAAACTATATGGGCACAGGTACTCAAACGTGATATATGTCTTGATGGTGAACGTAGTTCGGCCGTCGGAATGCCGAACCCTGAAACTCACTTGTGAGTATCCAATCATAAAACCACTCGGCGTCCAGTACACCGAGTAATGCAATTCGTAACACCTGACAATGCCGAGAAGGCTAGCAAGGTGACCTCTGCCAACAAAGGTTCGAAAACCCCTCTCGGCCGAGACTTAGATAGATAATCGGTCGACCTCGACGCAGTGCTGTTTATCCAAACTGAAGGTGCTTCTCGGTCGGCTGATTCTGCAGCAGCAGTGCTGTTTATCCAAACTGAAGGTGCTCGCCGGGTGCTTCCACAGTGCTGTTTATCCAAACTGAAGGTGTGTCGGCAGGAAAAGAAAAGGAAAAATCTCAAGGTGTTTGAGAGGTTTTTGCGCAGGGCAATTGTATACTGATTTGAAGGGGTTTTTCTGTTGCATGATTTCTTGTATTTATAGTACCCCATTCCTTGAAACCAATTCTGATTTGGATTGGGAGTCCTTGTCCTATTTCGACTCTAACTCGAACAAACCTACTCCCACTGGGATTCTGAATTTTCCTTCTTTTCGAGACTCCATTCCTTGCCGGTCGAGAATCCTGATCGCACCAGGATTTCCTCGACCTTTTCTATTCATCCGGACTACTTAGGATAGGACTTGGCCGACCCTGCTATCTGGCCCAGGATTCATTATTTGGCCCATAGTATTTGTCATCACCTTGGGCCGAGCACATCCTGCTGCTCGGCCCAACAATAGTATTTTGGGCCCAAACATTGCCCCTCGTTTCTGAGGTCGCCGACTGTTAACTCTTGGTCGGGCCTCGGCCTTGAAGAAGCGAAAACATTTATTGCTTATTGGGCTTTACTTCCTTAATGACCATTATTCCTGCACATTTATGAGACATGATTGCACTTTCCTCGTTACCCCCAACGCGTGGCCACATGTCGATTCTCCGCCGCTCTCAAAAGCTTTCAATCATGGGCCTCGAAACCGTGCACTAACTGAAACGTCTTATCCTCATTAATGCATTAAAACTGGCGCCGCACGCAATCGTGCGTCCTGGATTTTCGACTCCTCGAAACCATCTTCGCAGGTTCCTAAAATATCCGAAATGATTGGAACCTTTCCCGGTTAAATTTCCCCCCAATTTGAACCAGTGCTTTTCGAATTCCAGTGCTTTTCGAATTCCAGACGTTTGATCTTCACTCTGAAAAGCCTATAAATACCCACACTTCTGTCATTCGCATCTTACGCTTTCAGAAATCCCAAAATCTCAAATTTATCATCCTTGTTCGTTCAAACCAAACCTTCTAGTTCTTCCTTCTGCAATATTTTCTCCAGTTCTTCCTTCTGCAATATCCTCTTCTTCCAAATTATCTCCTATCATCTCTACTAATAGCCTCCTTTATCTCGAAACTCTCTGATGAAGTCAACAAGTGTAAAGATTTCATCGATCGGAGCGCCGTCAAGACGCTGCGATTCGAAAATGACATGGCCACCACCCACCAGATTCTGGGTCCCTTCTTCAGAGATGCAGTGTCGTCGTCTGTCACTAACCTGCTCAAGGAGTAGTGTTGAACACCCCTGCTGCAGGGGTTTGATTGGTCGAAGTGGATTCTGGCGCGGCCTCAGAGAGTCTGGCCCTCGACCACCACGGCCTGGGCTGCCTGGGTTGATCGAATGAGCGCATTCTTTGGCGAGGAATGGAAGACTCTTGGCATCTATGATGCCATCATTCTGTCGACCATAGAGATTGTCATGGATAAGGAGCTGCTTATGGCAGCCCTGAGCTTATGGTGTTCGGCCACCAACACCATGATCCTGCCCTTCGGCCCTCTCGGCCCCACAGTCCTCGACATCTCGGCCATCCTCGGGACTTCTCCCACCGGCCTTCTTATTGATGCCGCCCTTTCCGGATACCCTTCTCCTCTCGACCTGAAGACACTATTCGACGAAAAGGCCGTCGAGACGTTAAGCCGGGGCGATCGGGAGCCCTCGAGGGAAGAAGTTCAAAAGCTCCACAAGAACTTCTTCAACTACAACACTCTCATCCTTCACTTCGCCGGCCGAGGCGAGGAAGGCCTTAGGAAGGGAGAGCACGAGGCCTTCCTCTTCTAATGGTACAACAAATTCATCTGTTGTACCAGGTCAAACAAGTGCCTGGTCGAGAACATGCCGGTGGCCCAGGCATTGGCTAATGGTCGCTCACTGGCGCTAAGTCCAGCCATACTCGCCAACCTCTATCGTTGCCTGGCCGAGGCGACGATTAGCAAGATTGACCCGCACCAGAACAGACCCCTCTGGGTGTTCGAACTCTGGTTGCAGGTTTACTTCTCCACCCTTCGACCGGAGGTTCCTGCCTTCCAACGAACGGCCGCCCTCGGCCTTCAACTGGCCTCTCAACCGGCGCCACCTCACCGAGCCGACGAGGTCTTCAAACACTTCCTCAGCCTCGATGTCCTCTCGGATGACGAGTTCCTGGTATGCCGGCGCCAGGAGTACCCTTCCTCGCTCAGGCTCCCTACGGCAGCATGGGCCGAGTCCGAGGATGCGGGCATCCGTCAGTGCTGGGGGTCGTTCGTTCTGGCTCGCGACCTTCCTCTTGGTTGCGATGCCCGCCGAGCCAGCTAGGAGGTCTACCACCCCCATTTTGTCGCCCGGCAGCTCGGCTATCTTCAAGGTTGCCCCGTTCCCCTGCTTGCTTCTCGGTCTCTCCTGAGTCGGGGGCGTCTTACCGGTTCCTCTGAAAGGGAATACAAGACGTCGGACCAGGAGTTCCAAGAGAAGTGCAGGAAGTTTCGGCTTCGGCCGACGGTTCCTGAATCGTTGGGAACCGACACCTTCAGGGATTGGTGGGAGGAGTATACCGGCGACTTCTTCGGCGCCCCGGTCGAAGATCTGGTAAAGAAGATCTTCGGCGACCGTCCGCGGTCAACGTCCTCGGCTCAACCTAAGGAGTCGGCCTAAGGTAGTCTTTCCGTTTTTCTTTCTCTTTTTTTTTTTTTTTAATACTAATTACTTTGCTTTTCAGGGGGTCGCGGGTCGAGGACGGTCGAAGTGGTCGCCGCGGTGGTAAGGGCGAAGAAGTTGGTGCACACGAAGAGGACCCTTTTCACCGATCCGACGGTCCCTGCCAAACGCCCCCCCCGAAGGGCCGAGCCGGAGGATGACGCCCCTCGCCTTTCTAAACGCGTCAAGAAATTGGCGAAGAAGGGCGACCGGGAAATTTATGTCGTCCCCAGTGACACTACTGGGACGCCTGCTCCTGCCGGCTCTCCATCTGTGCCGGCTGCCCCGGCATCTCCAACCCCGATTCCTCCAGCCGTCTCCCTGGCCGATCCAATCGTCGCACCAGCTCCAGCTTCGGAGCCGGTCGTGGCGCCTGCAATGGGGAAGTCGGCTGCGCCGGTCGAAGCACCCTCGACTCCAACGGTCGTTTTGGAGGTATAATTCTTCTTCCACTTGTTTCTTTAGGTTTCTGGTCGTAATGCTAAATGTTTTCTCTTTTTGTTCAGGATGTCGAGAGCGAGAGTGACGAAGTCCCGCTGGAACGCCGTCGTCGACCAGTCAACTCTCCTCCCGTCCATCCTCCTCCGGTCGTCGAAGTGACCACTCGACCGCGTTCTTCTGCGGCGGATCGTGGCAAGAGACCTATGGCCGATCCTGAGGCCACGGCCGAAACGCCGATCCATCCGCAGGATGAAGACCCTCCCATTCCTCCACAGGAAGTCTCTTCGGCCTTTGTAAGTTTTGTTTCTTTTGTGTTGATTTTTCGTGACACATGTTTTTTTTTAAAAGACTATTAAATGTCAGGTGCCCGAACATTCATTTCACCGGCAATTTTATGCGCCGAGGGGCTTTGTCAATATTTCCTGGCCGCCGTCGTGGCCATCAAATGTAGATGACCTCTATCGGCCGCGTGAATTGCGTAGCGGTCTAAGGCACTGGGCTCGGCCATTAAGTTCCCTGGGTTCGAGCAATGACCCAGAGGGCATGGCTGAAGTCTCCTCTCGGCAGGTCTAAAACAATCCCATTTTTTCTTTATGCACTATATCACGACGTCTTACTTTCCTTCACAAAGTTTTCTTTTTATGTGCAGCCATCGTGGGAAGTGGAGTTCGACGCTCTTTTTCAGAGCACGACCGGTGAGGCCGGCTCCTCTGCCGCTCCTGCCGAACCAGCAGAAGCCATGCCTGAGGTCGAAGTCTTCGTGAAGCTGCACGAAGTCCTGTCTCAAACTGCTTCCCAAGCTCTCCGATCCAAGGGTCTTGACTCCGTTGGCGAGTGTCTTAATGACCTTGCCAGCGGTGGTTACCTAAGTACGGAGAATATCTCTTTTCTCACCGACCTCCTGGAGCGGACTCGGCAACACTTCTACATCTTCGAGCGAGCCCTTCAAGCCGAGGATAACTTGAAGGCTGCCAAGGTCGCGCAAGAGGCCCGCCGAGCTGAGATGAAGGCAATCAAAGCTAAGAAGGCGAAGCTGACCGAGTTTGATCGCCAGATTTTTGACCTCCAACGTCAAATTTCTGACCTTCAACGGCAAAGGTCTGCTGCAGCTGCCGAGCTTAAGAAGGACTTCGAGGCTAACAAGGCTCGGCTGACGGCCTTCGCTGCCGGTGCACGGCATGTCCAGCAGTTGCAGTTCAACAAGAATACCAGGCAGGCTGAGATAATCCTGGGCGAAGTGAAGTGGCTGGAGCTAAAAGCTGCCCTTGAGACTTTCCTCCCCTCGACCCCTTAGGAATTTAATCATTGTATTTGTATTTGTTCTCTTGTAATGATTCTTTTGTTATCAATACAATGGTTATTTTGCTATCAATACAATGGTCGTTTTGCTATCAATACAATGGTCTTACTCTTGCATTTCCCATGTAATTGGATAGTACTTCTTTAAAAACTTTCCATTAATCGGCAATTTGTGAATTGAACCCGTCCGATCTCTTAGATGGTATGCCCCCTTGCCGAGGACTTTGTGAACGATGAATGGCCCTTCCCAATTTGGCGACCACTTACCAAATCTGGGGTCTTTAATCCCAACAGGCAACACAGTTTGCCAAACCAATTCTCCTTCGCCTAACGTTTTTTGCCTTACACGCTGATTATACGCTCGCTCGGCAATTTTCTTTTGTGCTACCAATAAGTTACCCGCATCGATTCGACTTTCTTCTAAGTCTTCTAACTCTTGTCTCATCGTTTGACTATATTCAATACTGCACACATCACTCTGCTCGATTACTCGCAACGAGCTTATACTCAACTCGACCGGTAACATAACGTCATGTCCAAAAGTTAACGCGTAAGGAGTGGTTCCAGTGGCCGACCGGGGTGAAGTTCGGTATGTCCATAATGCTTCATTTAACTTCAAATGCCACAACCCAGGTTTTTCTTTTACCATTTTTTCAAGGATGCCGATCAACACTTTATTGCTTGCCTCGGCCTGCCCATTTGCCTGTGGGTAGTACGGCGTAGATTGCTCGAGTCGGATATTTAATCTTGCCGCGTATTCCTTAAACCTATTGGCCGTAAATATAGTGCCATTATCAGTTATGATCGTTTCTGGCACGCCGAATCTGGTCACAATATTCTCCTCTACGAAGGTGCATACCTCTTTAGCAGTTAATTCGGCGTATGACCTTGCCTCGACCCACTTAGTGAAATAGTCAGTTGCTACAATTATCCACGCGTGTTTCGCTGCCCCCGATGATGGCGTGATCTTGCCAATTACGTCCATTGCCCAACCCCTGAACGGCCATGGTTTAGTAACCGAGTGTAGTAATTCGGCCGGGGCTCTCTGCACGGGTCCATGAATTTGGCATGATACGCATCTCCGTGCATATTCGATGCAATCCTTTAATATATTGGGCCAAAAATAACCGTGTCGTCGAAGCAACCAGCGCATCTTTCGTCCAGACTGGTGTGCCCCACAAATTCCTTCATGTACTTCGGCCATTGCTTGGGCAGCCTCGTGTGGGCCGAGGCACAATAGTAGTAATCCGTCCTCGCCCTTGCGATATAGTTCATTTTGATACGACACGTAATTCGTGGCTAGCACCTTCGTTCTCCGGTCGTGTTTCCCATTGGGGTTATCGAGGTATCGTAACATCGTCCTTCTCCAATCATCTGGTTCTACTTCGACGGCACATACTTCTAGGGGATCTCCTCGTTCTAAGAGGGATGGGAGAGACATTACCCTTGTGCGTATTACGTGTGCGCGCTGGAAAGTTTGCTGATTGATCAAGGCGGGGTACGAGCGTTGACCCGTGGTTACAATTCCCACAATTCGACCTAGTTTGCCCCCCGTGAGTTGTGCTCCGGAGGCAATCTGGGCGAGTTCGTCGGCGTTTGTGTTGTGGATACGTGAAATGTGTTTAAATGTAATTCGTTCGAACGACTCGGCCAGGTAGGTAGCGACCATGTGATAGGGAGCTAAAGTACAACTCATGCAACGAAATACGCCGTTCAGTTGGTTAATTACAAGTTCGGAATCACCAAGGACGAGAACGCGGGGGGCCCGCAGATCGTGTAAAACATGGAGGCCGATAATGAGGGCTTCATATTCGGCCTGATTATTGGTACAGCTGAAATCTAACTTGAGAGATAAATACCATCGGCAGTGGTCAGGCGACTGAATGGCGATACCGATACCCGCCGAGGTCGAAGTACTGGAACCATCAAAATGCATAGTCCAATGGCTATCGCGTGTGGTGACTAAACCGATGTCGACGTCGCCGCCCTCAGAACTATAAGGGGAAAGGTGTTGGGCTAAGAAATCGGCGAGAGCTTGCCCCTTGACGGCCTTTTGGGGTACATACTGAAGGCTGAACTCGGATAAAGCGAGCGTCTATTTCCCTATTCGGCCTTTGACAATGGGCCGAGTGAGCATGTATCGAATTACGTCCGTTTGGGCGATGACCTGCGTGAATGATGGGAGCATGTAATGCCGAAGCTTGGATGCGGCAAAAATCAAAGCTAAACAAAGTTTTTCGACAGGGGACTAATTGACCTCAGGTGGATTCAGATTTCGGCTAAGATAAAAGATCGTTTGCTCACGCCCTACATTGTTATCTTGCGCGAGGAGACAACCAATGGATTCAGCGGCTGCATAAATGTATAATTTAAGGGGTTTGTTGCGACAGGGTGGAACTAGCACGAGTGGGGTGGAAAGGGCCACCTTGATTTGCGTAAATGCAGTTTGATGCTCTTCGCGCCATTCAAATTTGTCGGTATCCTTAAGTTTTAGGAGCGTAGAGAATGCCTTCATCTTACCGGCCGAATTGGCGATGAAACGACGGAGGAAATTTATCTGTCCGAGTAACGACTGGAGCTGTTTCTTTGTCGTCGGAGGTGGGGCGCTAATGATGGTGCGGGCTTTATTTTCGTCGACCTCGATGCCGCGGTGGTGCACCAAAAATCCTAGGAAATTACCGGCCGAAACACCGAAAACACACTTGGCCGGGTTCATTTTGAGGTTGTTCTGGCGCATGCGAATGAACGCTCATCGCAGAGCGTCCAGGTGCGTTTGACGGCGTTTAGATTTTACGACCACATCATCGATATAAACTTCGACGATTGTACCGATTAAGTCGTGGAATATCATATTCATGGCTCGTTGGTATATGGCGCCGGCATTCTTGAGGCCGAATGGCATGACTACCCATTCGTAAGTACCAAGTGCCCCAGGGCAACGGAAAGCCGTCTTGTGGACGTCGGCTTCGGCGATGAAAATATGGTTGTAACCCGCATGGCCGTCCATAAAAGATAGCAATTCATGATTAGATGCGGCATCAATTAATAAATCCGAGATAGGCATTGTATATTCGTCCTTAGGGGTAGCCAGATTTAGATTACGGAAATCGATGCAAATGCGAAGTGCACCGTTTTTCTTCAATACTGGGACGATATTGGCCAACCATTCGACGTACCGAGCGGTCCTAATAAACCCAGCCTTTAGAAGCTGAACTAATTCGTCTTTAATGCCGAGTTGTACTTCGGTCGAAAATCGGCGAGGGGGTTGTCGAAAAGGCTTACATCCTTCCTTGATGCGTAGCTCATGTTCCACAAGGTTTCAGTCGAGGCCTGGCATTTCATGATAGCTCCACGCGAAGCAATCTTTAAATTCGTGGAGTAACTTCCGGAGTTCGACCTTCATGGACAGTGGGAGTAACGCGCTAATAAACAATGTTCGAGGATCATCGGCCGTGCCTACGTTCACTTCTTCTAATGGGTCCTTGACTTAAGGTCGATGGTCTTCGAGTTCGGCCGGCGCAGCCTGAACTTTATCGAAAGATAGAACGGGGCCGTTATCTGCTTCGGCCAGAAATTCGATTAAATTGATGCCAGAATGTGGTTGCTTGGTAATGGCATACCAATGGGCTAGCAGACGTTCCATTGTAGATGAAACCGCGACCTGACGCCGTTCTTGCATGGTGTGCTCAATCATCGGCATTGATGACTAAATCAGCCAAGCCAAGTCTCGTCGAATCCTGTTGGACAGTCTCGGCGCCGACCTCAATCACTTTATGTACCGAAATTCTCGTCGGCCACCCATCCTCGTTAAGGCCTTGGAGGGTGATGTAGCCGACGTGATCATCGTAATAGCGAGCTTGAATCATGTTGGTTTCAAATGGTTGGTTATCGGCTAGGTGAACTACGACCGATTTGCCATCCCAAAAGATGAGGACTTGGTATAGTGATGAAGGAATGCAACTGGTCTGGTGGATCCAATCGCGGCCAAGTAATGTGTTATAGTCGATCTTGGAATCAATTATAAAGAATGCCGTCATGTGTTGACGCCCGGCAATGCTCACTTCCAACTGGAGCACTCCTTTGGTCTGAGATTTGTCACCAACGAAGCTGCTCATAGTGATCCCTGACGGAATGAGTTCATTATCAGAACGGCGTAAAGCCTTCATGACGGATATTGGCATAATGTTGACTGTGGCTCCACAGTCGACAAACACCTTAGAAATGGGAAATCCTTCGATGTGAGCCGTGACGTACAACGGCTTTAGGTGTTGGAGATTAACCGAAGGGGAGCGTGGAAATAGTTCGGCCAAAGCCGCCTTAAGGTTGTCCCTGCTTTGGGTGTCTCTGTCGTCGTCATTTGCGACGAAATCCACTTGTGTTGCTTCCTCGGCAACCACGTCCCCGTCCAAGAAATTCGACTGGTGGGTACCTGGCTGGAATTCAGCTGGTAGGACGTGGACCATACTGATCTCCATATGTTTAGGCCCAATTGTTTGGGCCAACATTTGAGTTTCCAAATTGTAGGCCCAATTCAAAACCAAAATTACTGGTTCGAGTCATAATTTTGTGTCCCCTCACTACAAACATGCTAAATGAGAATCGGGCTAGTTTTTTACGTCCACGGTGGATAAGGCATTTCTTTCATCTTACTGCGTTTCGGATTCAAATATTATCCCCTTCATTCAATGTAAAGTAAAAATTGTTTGTAATCAGAACTAGATGGTTTTTCAAGTAGAGTTGAATTCTCCCTCCTCGTAATTCTCCTTCCTCTCATTCCCTTCTATTTGAACGGTTTATTAAGAGCTCGTACGAAAAAAATCAAACAAAATTTAGCAAAAGCAAATGAACTAACAAGTTAAACTACGAGCCCTTTCATCGAGTTGACGACTTTAGCTCCCATGAGGCAAAAAAGAAATAATTAAAGCTTCGTGTGCATAGAAAAGCGCTATTAATCAATTAAGCTATAAAGCTCTTGTTTGACGACTTTAGCCAGCATATCACTTTAATCTTAGGCTGCTATGCTTTTCTCTTTTCTTTATTAGTTACTAATGATCATTATTGCAACATCGTCGACTCGTTTTAACCACTTGATTACCAGTAAATGATGCTTTTCTACATATGGATTAAAGAGGATCATCCATATTAATCCAAACAATGTGTTAATGATGTAATTTAATTTAATTTCTTCTGCATAATTAGATAGGGCAACATGAAGAACTAAATAAGTCATTAATTTAGATGAATGGAATCTCTCCACGTCCTCTTATCATCTAAAACTTTAAAAGAGATCTAGCAAAAGCACTTTTTTGTACCCAAACCCTATAATCACTTTAATCAAATAGGTTTTCGGCCATGGTGGGAAATGTTTAAACTACAAAAAATTATAATGATCTCATAAGTGCTTTTATTAGAAGCACGTCAAAATTTTACTTAAAAAGCTCTTCCAAATACTTTTAAAGTCTTCTTGACAATCAAGAACTAACGACTATGGCTAAAATTGTTAAAAGTGCTTATGGATCATAGAGCACTTTCTAGAGAAGAACACGTTATGTGTTTCTTCTTCTTCAAAGTGACTTTCCAAAAAAAAAAACTTTACCCTTTTTCTTATATTATGAGGAATTAGGCATATATCCCCGCGGATACTTTCTACAATAGCAATCCCATACGGAGCCTTCCTAACAAGCTCTCATGGAATGGAACCACTACTTTTCATGTTAACCAAACTCTTCAAAAGGATGTGCCAACTAACAGTAATTAGACCCTACAAAGTAAACTATTAAGCATCATGATTACTGGCTCGATTAACTAAAAGAATGTTCCCCATTTGCCTTCTTTCATTCACTAACCCATCTATTAAAATGTTGTAAAACACAAGACACAATCATGATTAACAAACCCCACAAATGCCAAGGGTGCATAAATGATTAATTTGGCACGAAACTTCCTTCAAAGCTCCAATTCAAACCATGTCAAAACCGAAAGCCTCTTCCAAGCAGCAACAGAGAATATGCAAGCATTGTGTTGCAGCAGCTGCCGGCTTAGCATGTCTTCGTCTAGCTCGGAGGAAGTAGCCAGCTCTAGTTCCGACAAATACCCTTCAATATCAAGCCTATCGCATGCCATGGTTCAAGAAAGACTCGACCAGATGATCAGGGAAGGGCAGGAGGGCTCGAGGCACGTTGATCATCGGAGAAGAAAGCAGAGAGCTGGTGATGATCATGATCAACTTCAAGCAGGAGGGACTAAATGTGTTGTAATGATTGGAATGGAGAAGTGTTCTTATGATCCGAGGGAGGATTTCAGGGAGTCCATGCCGGCGATGATAATGGAAAACCGGATAGAAGAGCCTAAAGATCTTCGTAGCCTCTTGAATTATTATGTTTCGATGAATTCGGATGAGTATCGTGAGCTTATACTCGAGGTGTTTCATGAAGTTTGCTCTGATTTTTTATTGTGTAAATTCCATTAACTGATGAGATCTTGTCAACTTTAGACTTTTTTGTTTTTGTCTTTTGTACTTAGGGCTGGTTTGGTATTACTGTGATTTGAAAAAAAAATTGCTTCTGCTGTGATGTAAGAATAAGCAGCTGTGAAATAAAGCAGCAGAGTATTTGGTAAACTTTTTTGTAAAACAGTTGTGACTGTGTGAAATGACCAAAAATGGTATAATACTATATTATTATTATGATATTTTATTTAATATTACTATTTTTGTGTGAGGATTTTGTGTGGCCGTGGGGCCCACACCCTATTTCCCTTATCCCCGTGTCTTCCTTTCCCTCTACATTCTCGAACTCTCTCGAAAACTCTCTCTCTCTCGCTGCACTCTCTCCTCCACCGAGACAACCCCACACACAAGCCTTCAATCTCAGACCATCTCACAACCAGATTATTATCATCTCCACCCCTACGAATTTAACCCCAAGTTTGGGTTACGGGAATCGTGTTTTGGGTGTTGGGGATAAGAAAAGCTGAAAACTCAAATCCCTGAGCTCTCCGACAAGAATAAGGACAAAATCAATCCTTTCCCTTTTGCCCATTTCCCCCATCTCTCAGATTTCTCAATCCCTAAACACCAAAACAAACCCACCTCTTGGATCTCATCGCCCCTCCCTCCTCTACATATCCCTCCCCCACCATTCCCTTTCCCTCTTCAGATCTCACCTCCCCATTTCCCCATTTCCCCATTCCCAATTCCCATCTCTCTGCGGGAATCAAAACGAGGAGCTCACTTTGGTTTTGCTTTGCTTCACTGCACACTCCAATGGCTTCCTTCACTGTCCCCTGTCCCAAGGCGTGAGGTCCCGTTACACGCCTCGATTCCTCCGCCCACCTCTTGGATCTCATCCCCCCCTCCCTCCTCTACATATCCAGCGAAATAAGAATATCAACTATGAAGATTCAATCTTCAACCCAGCAAGAAGGAGAAACGGAGGAGAGTATTTTTGAGATTGTGAAAGTTTCATTAAATTTTATTGTTCACCCGCCTCTTGAAAAAAAAATCTGGTTTTGAGAAGCAGCATTTTGCCACTTTTTAGCTTAAAATAACAGTGACTTTGAAAATAAGCAGAGTTACCAAACACAAATTTTACTCTAGCTTTTTTTCATCCCTACTTTTTTTTTAAGCACCTCAATGCCAAACCAGGACTAACTCAAATTATTGTATCATATTCTAAGATCTAAATCCAACCCAAACTATTGAAAGTGGATTTGAACTTGAGTCCAGAGAGGGAAACACACTGCTTTTTCTAATTTCCCCATAATTTAAAATGAAGACACAATAAAATTGTGTTATTATATTGATGAGAAAAGAAGAAGAACCCAACTGAAATATTCAATTGATAACTGCAAATCTCACAATTTCTTATGCTGAAAGATTGTGAATCTGCAGCACACATTATGCCGTGATGAAAAGTTTATATGATCCAATACTCCTTACTCCCATATTGACCTCCTCTTGAAAAAGCCAAGAATGCAGAGTAGGGGTTTGAAAACCCAGGCACCAATTTTCTGAAACATGACTTTGAAAGATTAATACATAGGAAATTACAGCAAACCGAATAGAGGGATTGGGAAAAAGGCAATAGGGTAAAGTAGAGACTTGTCCCATTTCTGGCAAGCATGGTGGCTGCCATGCACAAGAAGAGCAAGATGAATCCGGTCACGACCTTGCGAGGAAGGCTGCTAATGAAAAGCGGGTACTCGAGTGGAGAAAGAGAACAGAGAGAAAAAGAGCCATGGAAGACAATGAGCAGGCGATGGCCACAACGTCCATGCAGGTGAATAGCAAAGAGAGAGGATCATCCTGGAAAACAGGACGGCCACGTTGTTCATTAACCCCATGAATGGCGTAGGCGGCTGCAAAGACCACAGTGGCCAGTGGCCACTAGCACAGCCACGGTTGAGCATGACTCAACCGTTTCTTTTATCCATTCTTGCGCAAACAGCAAAAGCTCGTTATGCTCATGGTAGAACAGCTCCTCTGCTGTCTGATCCTCTTTGTTGTGGTGCATGCCGTGGTGAGGTGGTAGTATACTGCCACACGCTGACACAAACACCGTGCACGTTTATCAGTCGATCTACATATTCTGTAACATAAGTGTTTGTTTGACAACATAATTTTTGTTATCATGTCAACATAGGGCTTTTATCAAGTTCACAACTTAGCAGTAGCACAAGGGATTTGTCTGGCAACATAAATTTAGCAATAGAACGTTACCATAAACCAGCGCAGCTCTGCTTGTAACTGCATGGCAGGACCAATTAAATTTTGAGACAATGCTATAGAGTAGAAACTTCTATCTGCAGCCTGGTGCAATATGGTGTTTCCATCGCAGTCCATCCTCTCGTTCAGCCTTGACAAATACAGTTGGTTTGCTTTTAACTTAAGAGTCGATTTCTGACAGTGCTTAATTGCCAAATGAAAAATGTTGCGTTGGTGAAGATGCTGCTCAAGTATCTCCTCCAAAATGGGCACAATTCCTCTGATTGTTGCCTGAGGATGCTGCTTAATTAATATATATATTATGCCGCCCTGCAGGCCTATCCCAGGCCACGCGTCACCTTTGTTTTCTTTTCTCTCACCTCTTTTTAAGTCGGAGTAATGTTATTCTTACTATAATTTTATATCAGATTTCTTTACCATCTTAGGTGACAAATGAGTTGGACAAGCTACATCATTTAATTTCAATCTTTTTATTAATTAAAATACTTAAATAATCTTAGGTGGAATAATTAGACTTCTCGTATACCACAATCATTATTTAATTAACAATCTTTTTATTAATTATCGATTAACATTTTGATTAAATGCTAATTAATTTAGATGATGTGACTGTCCAACTCATCTGCCATCTCAGATGGTAAAGAAATATGGTATAAAATTATAGTAAGAATATTATTATTGAAGTTCAAATCTTCTCATCTTATTGTTTATTGCTAGATTAATTTAAATTTAAGATTTGTGCCTTAAATCAATTAAATCATCAAATTAATCTAACGATACCCAATGAGGGGTGAATATCAACCCCACTTTATGGGGTGAGCAAAATGCACTCACTATTGCAAATATTTTTCTCCTTTTCAACAGAGAAAAATATTGTGAAGTCGCCATGCCAGGTGGACCGTCAGACCAACTTCACAAAAGCATTGACCTCCGCCAGTACCTATGAGGCAGCCCTAAGGCCATGTATAATCGCTTACTTATCATGGACGAGGATGCGAGTGTTGGTGTAGAAGAGAAGCATATTAGTTTAACCAACTTGATTACGCTAAAATATAATTTATTTTTTTATTTTATTACAAGTGATATTATTATTTTAATTTACACGAAGAGAAAGAAGATAGGATCTAAACCTAAATTGAAGAAAAATATTCAATCTACCAAAGCAATCAACCAATTACTTTTTTTTTTTGTTTGAATAAAATCCACCACTTACTTAAGGATGACATATGAACACAAATGATGATTACAAATCAATAAAAGCATACAAGAGACATAATCTTTAACATACAATTTGTGACAAGCCTTTATTCTTCACTTATTGCCCATACTTGTGAATGAAGACACAATAACATTGTGAAAATAGGGGAGAAAATAAGAAAAATCCGAAATATTCAAACAATAATAACAATAAATACTTATGTTGCAAGATTGTGAATCTGCATCACATTTTGTTGTAACGCAAAGTATATGTGATTCAATCCGCCTTACTCTTGCCCCATATTGATCTCTTCTTGGGAAAGCCAAGCAAGTCGAGTAAGGGTTTGAAAAACCAAGCATTAATTTCATGAAACACGACTTTGAAGGAATGATACATAGGAAATTGAAGCAAGCCGAATAGAGGGACTGGGAAAAAGGCAATTGGGTAAAGTAGAGACTTGGTCCATTTCTTCTCGACGCGAATCAACAACAAAATGGTGGCAGCAAAGGCGAGCATGGTTGTTGCCATGGAAATGAAGAGCAAGACGAAACCTGCCATGATCTTGTTAGGAATGCTGCTAACAAAAAGTGGGTACTCGAGAGGGGAGGAGAGGACCGAGAGAAAGAATGCCACAGAAGACAATGAGCTGGCGATGGCCACAACGTCCATGCAGGTGAAGAGCAAAAAGAGAGGATCGTTCTGGAAAAGAGGAAGGCCATTTTGGCCATTAGTCCCCCCGGGAATGGTGTAGGCAGCTGCAAAGACTACAGTGGCAACTAGCACCGCCACGGTTGAGCATGACTGAGCCGTGTCTTTTACCCATTTTTGTGCTTCCTTCAAAAGTTCGTCATGCCAAGAGTTGAACAAGTCGTCCGCTGTCTGATTGTAATGGTTGTGGTGAATGGTGTAATGAGGCGGTATTATCCCTTTTACACGCTGACACAAACAGACGTACATATTAATCATGTCCACATATATAGATTTTCTAACAGAAATATTTGTCTTACAACATAAGCCTTTTACCAGCTGAACATACTTAATTAGTAAACATAAGTATTTTCCTGACAACGTAAGTATTTTATAAGATCGATTGACTTAATCGGTAATATAAATATTTGTGAAATAACATAAGTTTAGCAATAGAATGTTACCTCAAACCAGTGCAGCTCTTCTTGCAATTGCATGGCAGGGCCTATTAATTGCTGAGTCAATGATATAGAGTAGTAACTCCTATCTGCAGCCTGGTGCAATAAGGTGTTTCCTTGGTGGTCTATCTTCTCATTCAACATCGACATCAAAGTTGGTTTGCTTGCGATAAGCTTAAGGATCTCTTTCTGGCGGTTCTTAATGGCCAGATGCAAAATGTTGTGTTCCTTATGGTTAATGTGCTCGACTGCTTGAGGATGCTTCTTAAGTATCGCCTGCACAATGGGTACATTTCCTTTGACAGTTGCTATAAACAATGGGGTAGATTTGTTAACTTCAACCATCGCCGTCTCTTTCAATGCCGATTTGGTTTCTTCTGTAATTGCCTTTCCTGTTTTGCCTCCACCATCACCACCTTTCTCAGGATCTTTCCATGACCCCAGAGAAATGGTGCTGCTGTTTTCTTCACTACTAACCAGCCAAGTGTCGTCCGGTTTGACGAGCGATTTGATGAGTTTCTTCAGTGCATTTTTATTTTTCTTGTCTTTCCATATTCTGTAGATTGTGCCAGCAAGGCCTCCTCTTCCTATCCATCACATGATCAAGCATATGTATACATTAACTAACGTGTCATAGGAAGATGTTATCAGCATTCTAAAGAAGTTATCATGCACTCTTCGTCTTCTCATGTAAAATAATGAGGAATGAGTAAATAATGTTTCTTTTTTAGAGTTCCAGTAACAAGAGTTCGCCTTGACGAAAATGACCTGAGGCAAAGGCGGAAAGTAAACAAACCTTCAAGGGAGTCCAGTAATGAATAGTAAGGCTTCATGACAACTGCCAAACAGTTTATGCATGCAACTTCGTTAAGAACACTGAAAAAATCCAATTGAAGAAACGCTCTATCTAGGTAGCCGTTTAATTATTTGATCAATTAATTAGATTACAAATTTGATTACCTGCAAGTTTCTTCCGAAAGATGGATTGACGGGGATGGTTGCTCTTCATGCCGCTCTCCACGTCATCCTTCTCCACATCTTCTCCATCCATCTCCACATCTTCTCCATTAGGAAGGCCTGGATATACAACAACAATTAAGTACGAGATTAATGCTTCAAAAGGACACGTGCACGCACAAACATACACGTGTACTTAGTGAACAAATTAAGTTGAGGTTTCACCATAAAACCAATTGGCAATATGGGGAGTAACCCAACCTCTTATAAGCCCTTGCAAGTTTCCTTCTTCCATCAATGTGGGACTCATTCTCAACACATAACAATAGAGTAAGGATACGTACAATGATAAATGAGCATCTTCCAATGGCTTTGTTGAAAATGTGGCTCAAAGGCCTTTGGCATATGGGCTAACAATTGAAGGGCTGTCAATCCCTCCTCGTCTGGCATTTCTCCCAGTAAGAAGAAGTTCTTGTGCAACCAATGAGCAGTCTCTGCATTGTGGAAGACAAAAGAGCAAAAGTTATAATCTGCATCTCTGCATATATATATATATATATAGTAAGTGTTGTGAATCAATGTATGCATTTTTGAGGGAGAGAGAGACCAAAATGTTGGCCAATGACAGCCATACGAAGAGGGGTCTGTTGGTCACGTCTCAGGAAGTGCTGCCAATAATCTTCCGCCTTATTTTCCATGTAAAACTTGAGCAAGCCACTGTGACCGCGAGCAGCCGCTCTGTAGAGTGGAGTTTCTCCTAAACCATTCCGAGTCCACAGCAGCTTCCGCGCGGGGTTACGTTTCTTTTCATCATAAGTACTAAGGTAGTTCAGATTGGGAATACTTCGATCTGCGATAGGCTCGTTGAACCTCCTCACCAAGAACCTAGCCGCTTCCACACTGCCGGACACACTCACCTGGTGAAGAGCGTTGTTTCCGCCTTTATTTTGAACCCTCAAGGACCATCTATTGTACTCGTGGGTGGACCATCTCTTGTACTTGTGGGTTGAAATGCTGTCACTGTCATTGACGCATATATCAACTAAAAATTCGAGGACTTCTTTGCATTGTAATTTGCTGCAAGAAGAAGCGGCAAGGTGAAGTACATTTTCCCCCTGCAGCGTCATTTGGCGGTGCAACATTCTCGGATTCTGCTTATAGTATTCCTTCACCTTGTCCCATTTATCCTCTAAGACAAATCGATAGGGGGTTTTCAACTCTTCAATATCTCCAAATTGGCCTGAATTATCCTCTTCCTCGTCTTGATCTGGCTGACCAGTGTGCGTTATCTGGGATGCCATCTGAGCACTAGCTAGCTTGGCGAGTTTAATGTGGCGGTTTTCGGTTTAATTTATAGTCTAGCTGCCGCTACTGCTTCTACTGATATGCTTTGCTTGATAAATTAACAAAGTATGTTTAAAACAATAAAAGCTTAAAAAGATCGAATATTTACTGTTACCATTTTCTGGCTGGATGTGCTTTATCCGTACAAGCATCTTCCTTTGCTTAGTTTATCAGTTTCCTATTGTAGATTCTTGTCTACAAGTGTGCAACACATGTCTATATATATACAGGCATCTACCTTTGCTTTTTTTATTAGTTTCCGATTGTAGATTTTGTTCACCAAGTGTGCAACACATGCCCATGTATGTACCTTATTAGGCATTTTAAGGGAAGGAATCTCTATTTTTTTTGTTGGATATGCTTGATGCGTACAAGATCTACCTTTGCTTAGTTTATTAGTTTCCTATTGTAGATTTTGTTTACCAAGCGTGCAACACATGTCTATGTATGTATATTATCAGGCATTTTAAGGGAATGGATCTTTTTTTTTGGCTGGATGTGCTTTATGCGTACAAGCATCTACCTTTGTTTAGTTTATTAATTTCCTATTGTAGATTCGGTTCACCAAGCATGCAACACGTGTGTGTGTATAGGGTAATGTCAGGAAAACTAAATTTGTAGACAAAATTTTTTAAACTGAAGGACATGAAAGTTGATGATTGATTTATTACTCAAACATTGATAAACTTATTTATTCCCATTAGTAGCACATTATTCATCTTTTATATATAAAGCCGGTAGCCCCTTTTGGGGTTATAGACTTCACCAAAATAATGGGACATAAATGCCCCCCCAAACAAAAAAGTTCAAAAACAACCAAAAATAATATAGGGGTAATTTCGTCATGGTGTTTTTTTTTGTCATAGATTTTTTTTTTTTTTTTAGTAGTATCTCATTATTACGTGGAATATCCATAGGTTTCTTTTAGCATGGTCTAATATTATTCATTTAGTTCAAACCTTCTCACAATGCAACAAGATTGTTTCATACTTTGTGTAATAAAAATTGATCCCTTAATTCAAAAATGAGACACTTGCCAAACATGTGGTTTGGACTTTGGACATACATAAAAGATCTTTAGGGGGCGCGTAGCACCTGTAATAAAATGTGTAAGTCACACATAGCGAACCTTAATTCAAAAAATGTCTTTTGCATGTGTGTGAGCCAAGGTTCTAAAAGACGTTAGGCACTAGTCGGGCGGCGGACTGGGGTTTAGCGCCTAGGCAGGGTTTAGGATGGCGCCTAGGCAGATTTAATTAAATTTATTATATTTCGTGTAAATAAGTATCTGTTTATACTTAAAATATATATGATTCCATCATAGACCACAAAATAAAAGATATATATATATATATATATATATATATATATATATATATATATAGGTAATGTAAGAATTTTAAGTACATAATTTGAAAAAAAAAGAAGAAGATAATAATATACAATATATTTGTTTAATAGTGAAGTAGGTAACTTTATTTAATAATTGATTCTAAGGAAAGACAGAACTGCAGCCCAATTTCCATTCTAGGAGGGAGCTTGTAGTTAATAAGTTTAGGAAATCGCAAGGCTTTGGAAATAGATAATAATATATAATATATTTATTTAACAATGATGAAAATCCATCTGACAGAGGGGAGTCATTAGTATCGTTTCCGGGAGTGGTTTTTGAAGCCTTGGAAATCGGCAAGGCCTTGGAAATAGATACGAATATATAATATTGTTTAATAATGTTGGAAATCCATTTGACAAGGGGGAGTCGTTATTTTCTTCCTGGGAGTGGTTGAACCCTTGGAAATCGACAAGGCCTTTATTTTGGGGTTTCTCGTTTCCTCTCCCTTCCTTTCTTCTTCGATTGCTTCGCCTAATTTCCCATCTTCTCCGCCTAATTTCCATCTTCTTGCTTTGTATAATTTTCCAACAAACTAATCATGAGTCTTGTCAAATTCCTCAAGCACAACGAAGAAATTTTCTCCGGCGAAGAAGTTCTCGTTTTTTTTTTATGCAATTGCACTGTTATTCTTATTCCTTCTACAAATCTCTCTCACGCTTACTCTTCCCTCACACTCTTTCTGTTGCTCTTTTCAAATTTTATGTCGTCACCGTCGCGGTGTAGTGAAACGATGAAAGTATAATATTTTAACAGAACCATCGCGGATGTTGTGTAGCCTGGTGCCTAGGCCGCCTAGCACTACCTAATACCCTTGCCAATTTACTGAATGTTTTTGAAATAATCGCGGCGGCGGCCCGACACCCAGCGCCTAGGCACCGCCTGGGCGGCCTCCCATACCGTGTTTAGAACATTGTGAGCACGTGTATGAAGGGTAGTATGTATATATATTAGGCCCTTTAAAAGAAGTGATTCTCACTTTTTTCAAATAAAGGGATTAGTTGTGGACTCATTCCACATAGAACTTCAACAATCTAAATTGTCTATTTTGCAAGTCTCGATTTATAGATCATATATGCAAAAATTCAATTCAATTCGAAACCATTTACCCAGTTAATTATCACGATGAAATTTTAATATCTCTTAGAACATATTGTTCATCAATTTCTTTAAACTCAATTAGATGCTGGAATATTTTCGATTTGGCTAATATTTTGTAAGAATGATTTATAAGGTGCAACTTGAAAAATGGATGATTCAAATCGTCAAAGTTCGATGTGATGTGAGCCTCATAACCAATCCAATATTAAAAAAAAATAGGAGTCCCTTCTCTAAAGAATATGTGTGTGTGTGTGTGTATTAATTTTTTTAATTCAAGAAAAGTTTTAATCTAATTGAAACGATAGAATAGGAAATTCGAATTTAAGTGCAGACTAGTCAACTTTGCTAAGTCTAGGTCTATTCTTTCTACTGCATTAATTTTCAATAATGGAAATTGTTATTAGCACTCCAAAATTCTCATTCTATATTCTTTATAAGTGTATTTTTCTTTATAATTATAGAAAGTTTGAATGCACAATGAGATTTTTGGAGTGTCAATAACAATTTCATTCAACCATTACACAATATTATTTCTCTAAGTCTTGTAGTTCTACAGTTATTATCCCAAGAAATATTCAGTTTTTGTAGAAAATTACATTTCATATCCTTTGAAAGGGTGTCGGCTGGAGATTGTCTGCAACAGATTAAGCAGTGCCTTTGCTATATGGTTTGAAATAATAAAGCTTAAAATGGTCGAACATTAAGGTTACCATTTTCTAGTTGCATCTGCTTTATCCGTACAAACATCTACCCCCGGTTTTTTTGTGTTTGGTCATCTACCTTTGCTTTTTTTTTTTTTTTTTTTTTTAGGTCTGATACCTTTGCTGTATCTATCTATTCTATACATACATATACATATACATACATATATATATATATATATATATATATATATATCTATATCTATAATATATCTTTAATATTAGAAAGTAAATAGTGATTTGATGTTGCCAAGCTTCAATAAAAATATTTGGACAAAAATACCCCAAGACAAAAAACTTCAAAGGTATCCCAAAATAATACAGGGGCGTTTTCATCATTTTAACAGTTTTTTTTTAAATTAATTAATTTTTGTGCTTTTTTTTTAGAGAATGAAAAAGGTGAATAGTATTTTGGTGTCACCAAACTTCAACAAAAATATTTAGACAAAAATGCCCCCCAAGACAAAAAACTTCAAGGGCATCCCAAAATAATACATCAAATAAGGCAGAGGTATTTTCATCATTTTAACAGTATTTTTTTTAATAATTAAAATTTTTTTTTTTTGTGTTTTTTTTAATTAATGTCTCACAACAGGTTAGCAATAATGTAATTTAATTTCTCTATTTTTAAACATGTTCAAAACATCTTAAGATGTGTGTTATGCCGATTATAAAAAAAGGTCTTTCATGAATAATAATGTGATTAAATTAGTTGTCAAATGACTTTTTTTTTTTTTTAACAAATGATATTATCTACACTAAGGGAGAGGGGATGGGTTTAGCCTCATAATGGGCTAGCAATAATGTGATCCAATCAGTTGTTTATTAAATGTCATTTTCTCTATTTTTAAACATGTTCAAAACATATTAAGAGACGTGTAATGCCGATTATAAAAAAAGGTATTTCGCACGCGGGTAATAATGTGATTAAATTAGTTGTCAAATAATTTTTTTAAACAAACGATATTATCTACACTAAGGGGGAGGGGTGAGTTAGCCTCACAATGGGCTAGCAATAATGTGATTCAATCAATTGTTTATTAAATATTATTTTCTCTATTCTTAATGTAAATTCTATAGAGATTGATTTTATTATGTGAATTCAGCTGCCTTAATTGGTTTATGAGAGCTTTCTTTTAGGATAATTTAAGATTATTCATTTACTTCAAATATTTGACTTTCATTTTGTCTTTCATTTTGTTAATTGGTTTATAAGTCACGCGTAACATGTGCCTGCATGAAGGCTAATAATATATAAAACCAATGGAAAAGTAAATAGTGATTTGGTGTCACCAAGTTTCAACAAAAAAATTTGGACAAAAATGCACCCAAGACAAAAAAAAACTTCAAAGGCATCCCAAAATAATGCATCAAATAAGGCAGAGACATTTTCGTCATTTTAATAGTTTTTTTTTAAATTAATTTTTTTGTACTTTTTTTTTAGAGAATGAAAAAGATGAATAGTATTTTGGTGTCATTAAGCTTCAACAAAAATATTTAGACAAAAATTTCACCCAAGAAGAAATGGCTCCAATTCAAACCATCAAAACCGAAAGCCTCTTCCAAGCAGCAACAGAGAATATGCAAGGCATTGTGTTGCAGCAGCTGCCGGCTTAGCGTGTCTTCGTCTAGCTCGGAGGAAATAGCCAGCTCTAGTTCCGACAGGTACCCTTCAATATCAAGCCTATCGCATGCCATGGTTCAAGAAAGACTCGACCAGATGATCAGGAAAGGGCAGGAGGGCTCGAGGCACGTTGATCATCGGAGAAGAAAGCAGAGAGCTGGTGATCATCATGATCAACTCAAAGCAGGAGGGACTAAATTTGTTGTAATGGTTGGAATGGAGAAGTGTTCTTATGATCCGAGGGAGGATTTCAGGGAGTCCATGGCGGCGATGATAATGGCAAACCGGATAGAAGAGCCTAAAGATCTTCGTAGCCTCTTGAATTATTATGTTTCGATGAATTCGGATGAGTATCGTGAGCTTATACTCGAGGTGTTTCATGAAGTTTGCTTGGATTTTTTATTGTGTAAATTCCATTAACTGATGAGATCTTGTCAACTTTAGACTTTTTTGTTTTCGTCTTTTGTACTAACTCAAATTATTGTATCATATTCTAAATCTAAATCCAACCCAAACTATGGAAAGTGGATTTGAACATGAGTCCAGAGAGGGAAACACACTGCTTTTTCTAATTTGCCCATAATTTAAAATGAAAACACAATAAAATTGTGTTATTATATTGAGGAGAAAAGAAGAAGAACCCAACTGAAATATTCAATTGATAACTGCAAATCTCACAATTTCTTATGCTGCAAGATTGTGAATCTGCAGCACACATTATGCCGTGATGAAAAGTTTATATGATCCAATACGCCTTACTCCCATATTGATCTCCTCTTGAAAAAGCCAAGAAAGCAGAGTAAGGGTTTGAAAACCCAGGCATCAATTTTCTGAAACATGACTTTGAAAGATTAATACATAGGAAATTATATCAAATCGAATAGAGGGATTGGGAAAAAGGCAATAGGGTAAAGTAGAGACTTGGCCCATTTCTGGCGAGCATGGTGGTTGCCATGCACAAGAAGAGCAAGATGAATACGACCTTGGGAGGAAGGCTGCTAATGAAAAGCGGGTACTCGAGTAGAGAAAGAGAACAGAGAGAAAGAAAGCCATAGAAGACAATGAGCAGGCGATGGCCACAACGTCCATGCAGGTGAATAGCAAAGAGAGAGGATCATCCTGGAAAACAGGACGGCCACGTTGTTCATTAGCCCCATTAATGGCGTAGGCGGCCGCAAAGACCACAGTGGCCACTAGCACAGCCACGGTTGAGCATGACTCAACCGTTTCTTTTATCCATTCTTGCGCAAACAACAAAAGCTCGTTATGCTCATGGTAGAACAGCTCCTCTGCTGTCTGATCCTCTTTGTTGTGGTGCATGCCGTGGTGAGGTGGTAGTATACTGCCACACGCTGACACAAACACCGTGCACGTTTATCAGTCGATCTACATATTCTGTAACATAAGTGTTTGTTTGACAACATAGTTTTTGTTATCATGTCAATGGACTTAATTAGTAACATAAGTGTTCGTTTGACAACATAGGGCTTTATCAAGTTCACAACTTAGCAGTAGCACAAGGGATTTGTCTGGCAACATAAATTTAGCAATAGAACGTTACCATAAACCAGCGCAGCTCTGCTTGTAACTGCATGGCAGGACCAATTAAATTTTGAGACAATGCTATAGAGTAGAAACTTCTATCTGCAGCCTGGTGCAATATGGTGTTTCCATCGCAGTCCATCCTCTCGTTCAGCCTTGACAAATACAGTTGGTTTGCTTTTAATAAGCTTAAGAGTCGATTTCTGACAGTGCTTAATTGCCAAATGAAAAATGTTGCGTTCGTCATAGTTAACGTGCTCGACTGCCTGAAGATGCTGCTCAAGTATCTCCTCCAAAATGGGCACAATTCCTCTGATAGTTGCCTGAGGATGCTGCTTAATTAATATATGTATTATGCCGCCCTGCAGGCCTATCCCAGGCCACGCGTCAGCTTCGTTCTCTTTTCTCTCACCTCTCTTTAAGTTCAAATCTTCTTATCTTATTTTTTATTGCTAGATTAATTTAAATTTAAGATTTGTGCCTTAAATCAATTAAATCATCAAATAAATCATCAAATTAATCTAACGATAGCCAATGAGGGGTGAATATAATCAACCCCACTTTATGGGGTGAGCAAAATGCACTCACTATTGCAAATATTTTTCTCCTTTTCAACTGAGAAAAATATTGTGAAGTCGCCATGCCAGGTGGACCGTCAGACCAACTTCACAAAAGCATTGACCTCCGCCAGTACCTATGAGGCAGCCCTAAAGCCAAGTATAATCGCTTACTTATCATGGAGGAGGATGCGAGTGTCGGTGTAGAAGAGAAGCATATTAGTTTAACTAACTTGATTACGCTGAAATATGATTTATTTTTTAATTTTATTACAAGTGATATTATTATTTTAATTTACACGAAGAGAAAGAAGATAAGATCTAAACCTAAGTTGAAGAAAAATATTCAATCTACCAAAGCAATCAACTAATTACTTTTTTTTTTTTTTGAATAAAATCCACCACTTACTTAAGGATGACATATAAACACAAATGATGATTACAAATCAATAAAAGCATACAAGAGACATAATCTTTAACATACATTTTGTGGCAAGCATTTATTCTTCACTTATTGCCCATACTTGTGAATGAAGACACAATAACATTGTGAAAATAGGGGAGAAAATAATAAAAATCCGAAATATTCAAACAATAACAACAATAAATACTTATGTTGCAAGATTGTAAATCTACATCACATTGTGTTGTGACGAAAAGTATATGTGATTCAATCCGCCTTACTCTTGCCCCATATTGATCTCTTCTTGGGAAAGCCAAGCAAGTCGAGTAAGGGTTTGAAAAACCAGGCATTAATTTCATGAAACACGACTTTGAAGGAATGATACATAGGAAATTGAAGCAAGCCGAATAAAGGGACTGGGAAAAAGGCAATAGGGTAAAGTAGAGACTTGGTCCATTTCTTCTCGACGCGAATCAACAACAAAATGGTGGCAGCAAAGGCGAGCATGGTTGTTGCCATGGAAATGAAGAGCAAGACGAAACCTGCCATGATCTTGTTAGGAATGCTGCTAACAAAAAGTGGGTACTCGAGAGGGGAGGGGAGGACCGAGAGAAAGAATGCCACAGAAGATAATGAGCTGGCGATGGCCACAACGTCCATGCAGGTGAAGAGCAAAAAGAGAGGATCGTTCTGGAAAAGAGGAACGCCATTTTGGCCATTAGTCCCCCCGGGAATGGTGTAGGCAGCTGCAAAGACTACAGTGGCAACTAGCACCGCCACGGTTGAGCATGACTGAGCCGTGTCTTTTACCCATTTTTGTGCTTCCTCCAAAAGTTCGTCATGCCAATAGTTGAACAAGTCGTCCGCTGTCTGATTGTAATGGTTGTGGTGAATGGTGTAATGAGGCGGTATTATCCCTTTTACACGCTGACACAAACAGACGTACATATTAATCATGTCCACATATATAGATTTTCTAACAGAAATATTTGTCTTACAACATAAGCCTTTTACCAGCTGAACATACTTAATTAGTAAACATAAGTATTTTCCTGACAACGTAAGTATTTTATGATGACTTAATCGGTAATATAAATATTTGTGAAATAACATAAGTTTAGTGAGAGAACGTTACCTCAAACCAGTGCAGCTCTTCTTGCAATTGCGTGGCAGGGCCTATTAATTGCTGAGTCAATGATATAGAGTAGTAACTCCTATCTGCAGCCTGGTGCAATAAGGTGTTTCCTTGGTGGTCTATCCTCTCATTCAACATCGACATCAAAGTTGGAAATCCATCTGACAAAGGGGAGTCATTATTTTCTCAATATATTTTTTTTATGCAATTGCGCTATTATTCTTATTCCTTCTACAGATCTCTCTCACGTTTACTCTTCCCTCACACTCTCTCTATTGCTCTTTTCAAATTTTATGTCGTCACCCTTGCAGTATAGTGAAACGATGAAAGTATAATATTTTAACAGAACCATCGCGGAGGTCGCGTAGCCTGGTGCCTAGCACCACCTAATATCCTTCCCGATTTGCTAAA
Source organism: Pyrus communis (assembly GCF_041283825.1). Taxonomy (NCBI): domain Eukaryota; kingdom Viridiplantae; phylum Streptophyta; class Magnoliopsida; order Rosales; family Rosaceae; genus Pyrus; species Pyrus communis. Next base: position 639,642 of record NC_142569.1, read on the forward strand.
CGTTTTTGAAATAATCGCGGAGGCGGCCCGACGCCCAGCGTCTAGGCATCAATAGGTCTTGAACCATTTGAATTTACTAGGATGTGAACCCCACCGTTGACTGAGAGTTGACTTTTGATCAATAGGTCTTGAACCATTTGAATTACTAAAATTAGTATTACTAGAAATTCAGTGAGGCTTTGCAGACTTGTCTTGGTGAGTGACTTTAATATATGTGATATGCTTATTACCCTGTTTTCTTATATTAGTATCCTTTGTGGATATGACTTGGTTTTATAAATGTGTTTTATGCTAAAATGTGATTTTTATAATTGACCATCGATCTATTATATCAAATGTGATTTGATTCATGGATTGGAAATATTTGGGAAAAATTGATTTGAAGTGTAGATTGAAATGTTTGTAGGGGACCGTTACCCTAGTGTCACAGGGTTATGTGATACCGAGTCTGCACCATGTAGCAGTGGTACATGAATGGTCTTGCTTGGTTAATCCGTGATAGGGGACCATACTATTTATGGATCGCACTTGGTTAATCCGCGATGGGCGATCCTTATGGCCATGTATACTTAAGAGTGAACATGTTTGGTTAATCCGCGATGTGTGATCACTGCCTAACCATTATGTAGGTGTGACTCTGCTTAGTTAATCTACTATGGGGGGTCACTACCTACTTGGTTATCTTGACCCTGCTTGGTTAATCCGCAATGAGGGGTCACTAGTGGTCATGTTTGGTTAATCCGTGATAGGGGACCATATTATTTATGGATCGTGCTTAGTTAATCCACGATGGGCAATCCTTATGGCCATACATACTTAGGGGTGATCATGCTTAGTTAATCCGCGATGGGTGATCACTACCTAACAGATTCGTAGGACTGACTTTGCTTGGTTAATCCGCAATGGGGGGTCACTACCTACATGGCTACTCAGGGGGGCTCTGCTTGGTTAATCCGCTATAGGGGGGCCACTTCCTGTTTGGTTACTTATGTAGGCTTCGGCCGAACTGCGTCCCTCTAGCCTAGCTTTTAATGTACATATGAACGATGGTTTTGAAAATCTTGTGGTTTGAATTAGAAAAACCGTTGGCTGTCTAGGTGACTTCTTCAGAGTTTTCAACGACTTGATTATGATTTCATAAAGCATGATTCTATACTCGATGTTTATAGATTGTGATCGATGGTCTATTTTTATTAAATATCACATACTTGTATTATTGTCACTCACCCGAGCCTCGCAGCTTATCTGAGTGCCTGATTTGTCCAGTGTACCATTCCCATAATGTAGGCATTGATTTTACATGTGACAGGTCTGGGTAGATTACGAGAAACCGCTTAATATTTTGGTTCCTTTGAGTGGTCTGGAACCCGATGTAGTTGGATTCCGTTGAGTGGTCCGAAATCCTTGCTCTTGCTCATTTCCATAAGTTATCTTAGAATCCTAGATTCAAGTGAATGGGAATTACCCATAATAGTCTTGTGAATTTATATACCATGTTATTACTCAAAATCCAAGTAAGGAAGTATATAGAGCTCTTTAATTAAATTCGTGAAATGATTTGTTATCTCATTGATTGATTAACATAATTAAAAGTCAAAATCATGCATCTTTGATTCAAGAATTGATTAAGTGACGGGATTGTGGAATGACATTGGATATGATTGTTATTAGTATGATTATTTTAGTTGATCAATGTGGCTAGAAAATAATATTGTGGTTGTTGATTCTTTAATATGTTACATGCTATGTATTGTGATTTTATGTGGGGAAACATTGTGATTTATATGATGGATGAAGTGGAAATCTTGATTGTCATGTGATAATTGATTAAGGGATGATATGCCTGTATGTTAGAACGTACTATGATAAATGTCGGAGTGTAGTAAATGATGAACTACGAATGACTTGCTCCCTTCTTAGGGTACATAGGCAGTCTAACAAGGAAATTAGATGCATCCTTAAAGTATACAAAAAATTATTAGGCATTTGGTTCTCCGATTGTGCTTTGCCCATATCCCGTAGGTGCGGTATGTTAGATTTACAGATACTTGGTGATGTCATGTGTCAATCCTGGTCGTATGTCGGGATCGGGGCGTGACAGTTTTTCTTTTTCACTTTGTGGATGTGGGATTGTTTTGACAAACGTTATTCACCTTGGGTAAATGCCATCTGCAAGGTAGTATGGCCCGTCGTATGTATAGACATTGACTGAATATGTGACTCTGAGTGCTTTTCCTTGCAGCACTTCGTCGAAGACTGGAGATTGGGCAAGGACATTTAGGTCATTCTGAGCTCCTGGAACACCAAAAAATGCATGTCAAATCCATGTATCAAATGAAGCCACCGCTTCCAAAATGATACTTTTGGCTCATTTTTAGTCGCCATATGCTCTTTGCCACGCATTTAGTCAGTTTTTCCAAGTTTAGTGCATGCAGTCAATGCTGCCAATCATGCCAAGGAAACCTCGCATCTCACCATTCCTCAGTAGCCTTCGCAGATCCCTATGCATCAGTTTCCGGAAGTACTTCTTCGTATAAAGGGCTTCGATTGCGGAGCAAAATCGCATCGGGGACTCAAGAACAATTGATTTTCCCATCCTCGTTGTCTCATTCACTTGATCCGCAAATGCTTGATCTACAGATGCTCCATATGCAAGCATCCACAAGGCAGTAGCAACTTTTTGCTATGAAAAAGACCTAGAATATGAAAAACATCTTATTTTTTTCTTCACAAAGTATTGATCATGGTTGCAAATAGCACTCATGATTTTGTCGAACAAACTTCATTGCATTCTAAAACGACGTTTAAAAACATGATCAGGGAATACATAGTTGGTGATAAAATAATCTTCCAAGAGATTATTACCTTGTGTTTCCCTCGTTTTATTAAAGTTTGCAACACGTCTGAGTTTGGATATCTGACCTACAGCTTCCATGATACGGTGGGAATGTGAGGCCCTCTGCCTTCTATGATCATCATCCTCATCCTCCTCCATTGCAAAAGCCTCATCTCCACCTCCACCTTCCTAGAGATTAACCAATTCTTCCTGTTGTGCCAACAATCTTTTCTGTTGCTCCTCAAACTGTTTATACACTTTCCTTGAAGAAGACATTGTAAGGATGGATGTAGGGATGAAGAAGGATTCTGAGCTAAAAAGAATGATTGATTTTGGTGTGAGGATGAATGTAGGGATGTAGGGTTTATATGGACAAAAAAAAAAGTATGACGTTCTGGTTAGGTGTTTTTTTTTCACACAAAAAGTATATGAAAGCTTTGGTAGAAAGTGTTGAAAATATTGAAATATGGTGTAAGATGAAAGATGATGGTTAGGTATTTATAGGAAAAAAATAACAAATAAATTTAAAAAATTTTCTGTATTTTTAACAATTTTTATTAAGTGAATTAATATAGACCGTTGGAATTGAAAAGGATTCAAATCCAACAGCCCATAAGTATGACATGTGGCTAACAATCACAATTCTGATTGTTAGGGTTTTTTTTTTTTTTTAAGCCTGAAAATCGTGGACCGTTGATCTTTGGATTGGACGGCCCAGAACACGCCACGTCATCTAGCTGTTGGATTTCAAATTCAAAAATTTTTGAACTAGCTGTTGGAAATCCAACGGTCCAGAACTGGCCACGTGGCTTTCCCATCAGACGGGTGAGTGCGCCTGCTCATGCGGGCCCTGCCTCTGTTTTCTTGTCGGAGACTCGTTCCCAATCGCGCCTACTTCCCACGCGCTTGCAACAAAAAAAAAAATTAAAATGGTCCGTGATGTCACGCTGGCGTCAGCATGATGTCACTTAGGTTGGGCCTTGGCTCAGCACATTTTGGGCCAGCCTATAGGACAGCTTGGGCTGGAAGCTTTTAGCTAGGTGTCGGGCTGTTTGGGGGGCTGGGTGACAGGCTATCAAACCCTAGTGGACTTGCTCTAAAGGAAGGAATTCCTTTTTTTTTTTTTTCCTGGCTGAATGTGCTTTATCTATACAAGCATCTACCTTTGCTTTTTTTATTAGTTTCTGTTTAGGCCCAAAATACTATTGTTGGGCCGAGCAGTAGGATGTGCTCGGCCCAAGGTGATGACAAATATTATGGGCCGAATAATGAATCCTGAGCCAGATGGCAGGGTCGGCCAAGTCCTATCCTAAGTAGTCCGGATGAATAGAAAAGGTCGAGGAAATCCTGGTGCGATCAGGATTCTCGACCGGCAAGGAATGGAGTCTCAAAAAGAAGGAAAATTCAGAATCCCAGTGGGAGTAGGTTTGTTCGAGTTAGAGTCGAATTAGGACAAGGACTCCTAATCCAAATCAGAATTGGTTTCAAGGAATGGGGTACTATAAATACAAGAAATCATGCAACAGAAAAACCCCTTCAAATCAGCATACAATTGCCCTGCGCAAAAACCTCTCAAACACCTTGAGATTTTTCCTTTTCTTTTCCTGCCGACACACCTTCAGTTTGGATAAACAGCACTGTGGAAGCACCCGACGAGCACCTTCAGTTTGGATAAACATCACTGCTGCCGCAGAATCAGCCGACTGAGAAGCACCTTCAGTTTGGATAAACAGCACTGCGTCGAGGTCGACCGATTATCTATCTAAGTCTCGGCCGAGAGGGGTTTTCGAACCTTTGTTGGCAGAGGTCACCTTGCTAGCCTTCTCGGCATAGTCAGGTGTTACGAATTGCATTACTCGGCGTACTGGACGCCGAGTGGTTTTATGATTGGATACTCACAAGTGAGTTTCAGGGTTCGGCATTCCTACGGCCGAACTACGTTCACCATCAAGACATACATCACGTTTGAGTACCTGTGCCCATATAGTTTGGTCTCGATTCGACGTGCTTATACTCTTACGAATATAATCACAGTGACCGAATCGGGCTCCGACGATTTGTGAACTCCGCAGAATTAGCAGCCTTGTCTTCAGGCTGTAGAACCCAGAGACTGAGAGTGTTTCTTCCTCGGTCGCAATCGCAAGATAGAGAAGTCAACGACGCGCTCAAAGCTACATCAACAAATTTTACTCCTCGGCCTACGCGCCACGTAGGTTTTGTAATTTTTAGGGTCAACATTTTGGCACGCCCGGTGGGACCCATTGTGCTAAACCTTCGGAGTTCATGACCGTTGAAACACGGTCTACAAAGAAGAAAACAACCATGGGAAAGTCAACAACTGACTTACCAGTGCAAGGCCTTGGGCAAGATTTGCACCCTACAAAAAATCTGATCATTGTTGCGCCGCCCGAGGCCACAAGTGTGACACGCCGAGAAAATGAAATTTGTCTCGGCGGACAACCTCACAACTCAGCGATCCCGAATCAAACGGCGGGCATGTTTGTAGAAGGGATCATGGAAGATTGCGACGACGATGGTGGAGAAGGTTCCGATCCACTAACTAGGACATTCATTCGGAGACGACTGGATGAACAATATCGTCAGGTCGAGCAGTCGATTGGTCAAAAGATGAATGATTTGCTAGAAGCAATACGAAGTAATAACGACACACAGACCAGAATGCTTGAACTATTGGTTAGTAAAGCCTTCGAAGATGGCCAGGCTGGCCCACCTCGGCAGCTTTCGACGAATGTGCCAATACCAGCCGAGAGAGAGTCTGCCCGGCCGCAACCAATCACCTTAGAAAGAAAAGGTGGACCAGGAAATAGATCTGAGGGACCAAGCCAGGGAGAAGAAGCCGCTTCCGTGAACATGACCGAAGTCCAGAGAATGATTGATTCGGCCCTGAAGAAAGGGCCGAAGTTTCCAAAATTCATCCATTCATACCCGGCTTATGTAGAAAGGTTTGAATACCCACGAGGATTTAAGATCCCTGATTTCAGCCTCTTCGTCGGGGAATCGTCTTTATCCTCATTAGAACATGTGGCTCGGTTCACAGCGCAGTGTGGAGACGTCAATAGCGACTTCTACAAATTACGGCTGTTTAACTTTTCACTGACAGGCTCAGCTTTTGCCTGGTACATTAATCTTCCACCCAACTCCGTGCAGAGTTGGGAAGAGTTGGTCGAAAAGTTCCATGAACAATTCTATCGGCCAGGGATGGAGATGTCCGTATCATCGTTGGCCAGAATGGCTCAAGCATCCGACGAATCTCCAATGGAATACCTAACAAGGTTTAAGTCGGCCAGGAATTGGTGCCGAGTACCACTCCCCGAAGTGGAATTCGTCAGGATCGCCCTCAACGGATTAGACGTGGAGTACAAAAAGAAGTTCCTGGGGGCAAATATCCGAGATATGTACGAACTTGCTCAACACGTTGAACAATATGATTATCTGCTCCGAGAAGAAAAGATATCAAAGTCACCCTCCCGAGGAACGTTGTATAAGAATCCCACGATTAGCTATGCATAGGCCGAAAGCGAAGACCCTCAGTATGCTAGTGTGGATGCGGCCGAGATAGTAATAGACAAACCCTACGTTTGCAAGGCTTTGGCGCAAGTGAGTTCCAAAGACGCCAAAACCCGTTCGGCCGCTGAGGAAATGAGTAAGTCATCGAAAGTATATACTTTTGATATCACCAAAGATGATGCAATTTTCGATCAATTATTGGCAGCAAAAATCATCAAGCTTCGGCCGGGACATACTATCCCTAAGGCCGATGAATTAAAGGGAAAGATATACTGCAACTATCATAATTCTAATAAGCATGCAACCAATAATTGTGTTGTGTTCCGAGACACAATTCAAAGTTGGATCGAGAAAAGAAAGTTGAAATTTCCGAAAAAGCAGATGGCGGTTGACGTCAATCCCTTCCCTAAGGAAGCACAATGTATGGCAGTAGGGGCGGGCCTGCTGCTTGTATTGTTATTAATTTTCATCTTCCTATCACAAACAGGAAAGCACCTTTAATTCCTATACCTAAAGTGTCATGTGTAAATTCTTCCTAACCACTGGAGGTCAATGAGCATTTAGACACCTTATTTGATACATTTAGCTAAAATTCCTTATTTTAGCATAATTGTAATAGGTTGTTAAAAAATTTATGCAGATATATGCAGAAATGATTGGCAATGTCATGACAGATGGCCGGTCAACTGGAAAATATTATCATTGTAAGTAAATCAAATGTCTACCAGATACATAATTAAAATTTTCAAGCTTATGTTTGCGGTATAAAATAAAATCTTGTGCATCTGTCTGCAGTTGTACGACTTATGGGGCGTGCGGCTTCACACATTACATTAGAATGTGCTTTGCAAACTCATCCAACATTACAATTATTGGAGAAGAGGTCATTCGGTTATATTGTTATTCATATTCAAATTGCTTATATCGATTTTTTATTTATTAAATTGGTGTTGTGGGATTATTAACACATTAAGCATTGGTGTCTCTGTCACAACTTGATTGACACTTATTTTCTAATATTCATTATGTTTTCTTGTGGAAAGTAATATGGTGCTAAGTAATCTATTGGTGCAACCAAAAGATATCCACTTGCCGAATGCATCTGACATATCTTTCTTCAGGTTGCTGCAAAGAAGCTGACACTGAAAAATGTCACTGACCACATTGTGAATGTAATCTTGAGGCGTGCTGACCTGGGTTATAACTATGGTGTCATACTTATCCCTGAGGGTCTAATTGATTTCATTCCCGAGGTATTATTCTTGATCTTTAATATAATAACTTTAAACCCTTCTTTATTCATGTTCTTTTGTTTACTTGGAAAGCAAGTGTTCTACTGTTTCACACATAGATGCACGCTCAAATAACTGCATTAACTAACATGTAATGTTTTTAACCTTTCCGTTTGCAGGTGCAGCAACTTATTGCTGAATTGAATGAAATTCTGGCCCATGAGGTTGTAGATGAAGATGGGCTTTGGAAAAAGAAACTTACAAGCCAATCTCTAGAGCTTTTTGATTTCCTACCTGAAGCAATTCAAGAGTAGTTGATGCTTGAAGGAGATCCTCATGGAAATGTTCAGGTATATTTTTCATTTTCCAATTTGACTTAAATCTGTCCGAGGATGTTCTGGGCACATCAATACAGCATGCATGGTAATATTTATTTTTACCACTAGGTTGCCAAAATAGAAACAGAGAAGATGCTTATTCAAATGGTTGAGACAGACTTGGAGAAGACGAAGCAGGAAGGTTCATATAATGGCCAGTTCCAAGGACAGTCTCACTTTTTCGGGTACTTAATTTTTAACCTAACGACATAATCCTTCGGCTAAATCTGGTTTCAATGATTAAGAATACGTGACACGCCCCGACCCCGATATTCCCCGAATACCAAGATAGGCACGTGCTGGCCGACACCCGAAGGTGACGAAAGCCATTTATTGAGTGCAAATGCTGAAAACAAGGGATAAATAAAGTTTATAAATATAAAAGAATAATTAATATGCAACTAAGGACCGTGTTCAGAGCACACCTCTAATCTAGAATACTAAAAGAAAAATAATATAAAATTGAATGAGACAAAGGAGTGGGTCCTACACCGAGAAGACTCGAAGATGCTGATGCGGAAGGGCCTGGACGTCGGGATTGTATGCCTCGATTCTAAGTCTTGAAGGGGGCGCAAAACAAACATGAGTGAACCAAGTTGATATATATATAATAAAATAGTTATCAACATACTAACCCCCAGGTTTTATGAAAACACAAATATAATGATAAACATAGGTTTTCCGAAACCTAGCATGTCGTGCAATATCTCAAATCATAATTCGCATAAATAATAAACACTAGTGAATGTCCGATATAACACTTCAGGCCCTATGCCGGCTCCCCGTCTCTGAGCAGACAGTCAGAGGAAAATGCACTTCAGGCCCCTTGCCAGCTCCCCGTCTCTAAGCAGACAGTCAGAGGAAAACACACTCCAGGCCCTATGCCAACACCAAACCGTCGCCCGGGACGGACCGGATCTATCCCTACGTCCCGTAGCGGAAAGGACCACTAGGTAAGTATAAAACCAGTGAACATACATATATTGAAAATCAACTTCATATTATAAAGTCATCTATCATCTATACTATAAAGAAGTGTTCTAAACATGTTCTAAATATCATATTGTCATCCATCAGATATTCTATAAGAACATGGGTTATAGGAAAAATAGTAATAATTCAAACTAACCTCAGTAAGCATGTTATCTCGTAAAACGTTCATAAAACATAATCATCAAATCATGCTTTTCATGTATGCATTTATACTATCAAAACATGCATTTTTAGAAGGGATCCACTCACAGTACTTTGTCTTCGAAAAGTCACGCCATCTAGCGAAGAAGGAAACGCCACAGATAATCCCACCTAAGCACATAAATGGTACATTTAGTCAAACTCTACTCAAACGACTGAATTTGGGAAAACGGACATCGGAAACGGGTTCAGAACGTCGAAATTAGCCTAGGAGGGTTCCCGCACGAACACTCAAAAAGTCAACGGTCAAAGTCAACATTGACCGTTGATCGGTCAAAGTCAAAGTCAACGCTGACCGTTGACCGGGTCAACGGTTAGACCGGGTCCAGGTCAAACGGGTCCGGGCTTGGATCCATGTTGGGTTAAAGGGTTTGGACTTGGGTTGGATCCGGGTTTGGCCTAAAGGGTTTGGGTTAGGATAATTGGGTTAGGTTTTTAAGGGGGTTGGGTTGGGCTTTAACCCATACGGCCTAAAGGCCTACAACAGAAAGGGTGATGGGTTTTGGGCTAACAGGCCCGAAGGCCTTAAATAAGAAAAAGGGAAATGGGTTTTGGGCTGCAACCAAGGCCCTAAGGCCTTTTGGGTTTTTAAAATGAAATAACTAAAAACAAAAAAGGAAAGGGTGGGGGTATTGGGCCAAAGACCCAAGTCAGGCCTAAGGCCGCGGGGAAACAGAAATGGCCCGAAGGCCTGGGTGCCCGGAGAAGAATACCGGAGCTTCCATAGCTCCGGCCAACTTCAAACACTCGAACTAGACCCCGATCTAGGTACCAAAATGAAGCACTAGCCGAGAGGAGTAGTTTTATACCTTGGGTTCGCCGTGAAACGGCTTGTGGTGGCCGGAAAAGCGCTCGGAACCCACCCGACTCGCCGGAAATTTGAGTGCCTTCACCCGTGCCAAAAACCCTCCAAAACCTTGGAAATCAAGAACCCAACTCAAAAACCACATCTAGGCAAAGTCTAACATAAGAAAAGAAGAATAAAAGAGCTTACCCAACCGGAAAAATAACCAAAACTCGCCGGACGTGTTCGTGTCCTCCGGCACCGCGAGCAGGGGAGAGAGAAAGAGAGATATATGCAGTTAAATGGCAACAATGGTGACTCTCCTTGAGTTGGTGCCACTGTGGGTGTGTGTGTGTCTTTCACGGGGAAGAAGAAGAGAGAAATGGAGGAGTTTTCAAAAAGAAAGGAAAAAGGTGCAGACAACAAAAGAAAAGAAGGAAAGAAGAAAAAAGAAAAAGAAGAAAGAAGAGATGAGGGACACGGCAGGGCGGACAAAACAGGGGGTGGGCTCCTTGGGCTCACCAAATAAGGTTTAAAAACAATTTTAAAAAGATAAGCACCCTCAAACTTAGTGAAAATACAAAAATACCTATTTTCTTACGTAAATCTCGGGACGGGTTGTTATAATACGTCCATCTCATGTGTTGGGGCTTTGAGGGTAACTGATTCGCTCGCTGGCATGGATTGTTCAGGATACAGGTTTAGTGATTGTGTATCGGAGATATTGCTTAATGTTCGCATCCCTAATTTTGTTCACCTGTTGTCATTTTTTTTTTTTTTGTAGGTATGAAGAAAGATGTGGTTTACCAACCAACTTCGATTCTACCTACTGCTATGCATTGGGTTATGCCGCTGGAGCTCTCCTTCACAGTGGAAAAACTGGGTTGATATCATCAGTTTGTACCTCTATCCATTATCTCATTTATTCAGTGCGCCAAAGTATATTTTTTCTTAAGGGTGCTTTAGATTTAGCCTCTTACAACTGTTAAACTCTAGACATAAACCCACTTATATTAAAACATCTAAATAAAACCCAAATTTTAAATTTGATGTCATATAAGATAAAAGATGTCCATACATTTAAATTTATTTACAACACCATGCCACCAACATTAATATGGCTATTACGGTTTTTTTTGTAGACTTTTAATTTATTGTCTTTTGTTTGTCAACAACATTCAATTAATTCAAGTTTTTTTTGCTTTTAATTTTAAAAAACAAAAAAAAGAAGTTCTTTTCTTCTTTTATGTGAAATCGCCTAATCCAAATCTAATTAGTTCAATATACATTCTATTGAAAAAGTAGATACATTAACTTGTGAAAATTCAAAAAAAAAAAAAAAAAGTAAAAATAAACTTGTAGATACATTGTTTCTTGTAAAAACTAAACAATAGTTACATTTTTTTTCATTAAAAAAAAAAAATTAATGTGTAATTTTTTTTTTTAAATTACACAATAGGTACACAATTTTCGTAAAAATTAAATAATAGGTACTTTATTTTTGGAAAAAAAAAAAAAAAACTAGTAGAAACATTGTTTCTTTTAAAAATAAAACAATGAATTTATAAGGTAAATTAGTTTTTATGTATTTTGCATATATGGGTTTGTTATTATGTAGGTAAATTATTTTTCATGTATTTTACATATACTAGGTATATTATTTTTCTTTTTTTTAAGAATCTAACATTTTAAAATTTTAATAGTAGGTGCACTATTTGAATCAAATGTCTTCTTTTTTTTTTTTTTTTTTTTTTTTTTTTTGCAGGTAAATTATTTTGCATGAATTTTGCATATATCAAGCATTTATATATATGTGTGTGTGTGAGAGAAATAATTTACCTACGTTAATATGTAAAATATAATTTTATAGAATTAATTAAGCTTGTATAATAACATATATTAGACATGTTTTATGTTATTATATATTAGGCAATGAATTTAATTATAACATTATTGGTTTTTTTTTTTTTTTTTTTTTTTTTTTGTAAAATCATTAATTCTCCCTTACCATCTATCCGCATGACATTAATTATGTACAACAAACATTCAAATAGGGTTTATAAAAAAAAAAATTGGTTATTTTAGGCATCCGAAATTTTTTAATGTGTGAAGTCAAACATAATTAATGAATTTGCTGATGTGGAATCTAGTTAATGGGTTTTATTCAAGAAAAAAACTTATGTCGGGTTTTATGTAGAGAACATTAAGTTTTAGGGGCTAAAGTTATATTTTCAGTTTTCTTAATTACGCTTGTATTAGTTGCTGTTCCATATTCCATTGTCATAGTTGTATTATTTCTTAATATCAAGTCTTTTTATGCATGTTATTTCTCGTGACGTGGATCCAGGTTGGGAATTTGGATGCCCCAGTGGAAGAATGGACGGCTGGCGGAACGGCATTGACTTCATTAATGGACGTGGAAAGGAGACATGGTATAGTAAATCTTTCGTTATTGTTTTCGTTATCGTGTAAAATTTATCGTGTGTTATGTATGTGTATGTACCTGTTCAAGAACATGAGGTGTAAATTTAACAAAGAAAATGATAAACACACACTTTGTTACATTTTGTCGGTTGTTTGCATTTTGTTTATATTATACTAATAGATGATGTGAGAAAGTTTTTAAATTTTGTAAATTAAATGATATAGAATTTGATGATATGATTATTATTTAAATTTTAATTAACGTGCTTATTTTTTATTGATGTTTATTCTTTATTGATGATACATAATTTAATTTATAAATTTGATCTTCTTAATATTATCTTTATACTACTGCATCCCTCAAATAAAAAATATATATATTTAATCGAGGCATGTGTTGCATGCTTGTACGGATGAAGCATATTTAAAAGGGGTGCTAGAAAATGGCGAATAACCTTTAAATATTCGATCGTTGTATGCTTTACGATTCCCAACATTCTTTCGAATTAATATATAAAATTATAAATGTGCTAGACGTGTTTCTCACTTGGATATTGGTGATTATATATTAAATATTGATTGATGTATTTATTTTTTTATTTATGATACATTATTTAATTTGTAAATTTAGTTTAAAAGTTTAGTCTCCTTAACATTATTTACAATCAAATTATCAACAATTACATAATTTAACTTACAAAATTGAGTTTCAAAATTTGATTTCCGCAACATTACCCATAATTCAAACCTAATATTATAAGCAAAGGTCGATGCTTGTACGGATAAAGCACGTACAGCTAAAAAGCAGTAAGTAACCAGAACTCTTCGATCCTTTATGCTTTATCATTCAATATTCTGTGTTACTAAATTAAGTAAAGCATATGGCAGCAGCAGTAGCAGCTGCCTATAAATCAAAGCAACAACCGCCGCATTACATGCCCCAAGCTATCTAGTACACTACAAATGGCGTACTGGAAAACGCTAACGGTTCGGCCGGATCCGATGAAAGAGAGAGTGGATAGCTCTCGGCCGGATCAGAAAGAGAGAGAGGATAGCTCTCGGCTGGATCAAAAAGAGAGAGAGAGATTAAAGAAAATGGAAGAGTTCAAAGATTCCTATAAATATGCCATGAATGAGGAATGTGAAGGGCTGAAGGAAAAGTTCGAGAATCATCCGGAAATAATGCGCGATGAAATTACAGTGGACGGGGACACTGTATTTCACCTTGCGGCTTCTTACAGCAGCAAATCACAAGGTAAAAATGTCCTCGAAATGCTTATCAATATACTCGGTTCAACCAATGACAAGAAGAAAGCTCTGAGGGATGCAAATAAGTACGGAAACAATACTCTCCACGAGGTGAGTGTGTCCGGCAATAAGGAAGCGGCAGAGTACCTGTTGAGCAACTTCAACGAGCCTCTTCCAGAAGAGGTCATGATCAGTACTAGTAGTACTGATAAAGAGAATTGTGCGCCGCAGCTGCGGGAGGCTCGGGGTTCAGAGAATGATGAGCTTCAGCGGAAGGCTCGGGATTCAGAGAATTATGCGCTGCGGCTGCTGGAGACTCGGAACTATTTAGGAGAAACTCCGCTCTTCAGGGCGGCTGCTCTCGGTCACACAGACTTGGTCAAGCTTTATGCCGACAAACTACCGGCAGACAATCTTTGGAGGCACTTCCACAGAGATGACAAAATGTCCGTTCTTCATATCACAGTCGTTGCGCAACATTTTGGTCTCTCTCTCTCTCTCTCTCTCTCTCTCTCTCTCTATGTGAGAACCCGCAATGTAGATTAATAACTTTTGCTCTTTGTCTTCCACAACGCAGAGACTGCTATTTGGTTATTGGAGGAACACCCATATCTAGCGCCCCTTGAGGGAGATAAAGGATTGACAAGCCTTCAGTTGCTAGCCCAAATGCCAACTGCCTTTTATCCAAATTTTGAAGAAAGCAAATGGAAGATGCTAATTTATTATTGTAAGTACCATTACCCTACAAACTGCTATATGTGTGCGCACATACGCATGGTATATATACACAGGTGCAAGCATGTTTTTTTTTTTTTTTTTTTTTTAAATGAAGCAGTAATCTCATACTTAATATCATTATATATGCAAGCCTTCCTGATGGAGGAAATGTGGTCACACCACATCAGAAGGATGATGTGGAGAGCGGCATGGATGGCAACCATCCCCGTTTATCCGTCTTTCGGAAAAAGCTTGCAGGTAATCAAATTTGTAATCTCATTAATTGATCGAATTGGATTTTTTTTTCACTATTCTAACGAAGTTGCATGCATTAAATGTTTGGCAGTTGTTATGAAGGTTTACTATTCATTATGGGAATCCCTTGCTAAAGGTTTGTTTATTTTCTGCCTCATTTTCATCAAGGCGAACTCTTGTTATTGGAACACTAAAAAGAAATATCATTTACTTATTCCTTATGATTTTATATAACAAGATGAAGAATACATGATAACTTCTTTAGAGTGTTGATAACATTTTCCTATGGCACGTTAGTTAATGTATACATATGCTTGACCATGCGATGGATAGGAATAGGAGGCCCACAGGAAGAGGTAATCTACATGATATGGAAGGAGAAGAAAAACAAAAAATTTCTGAAGAAACTCATCCAATTGCTCGTCAAGTTGGACGACTATTCTTTGTTGACTCCTAGTAAGCAAGCAAAAATCAGGACCATTTCTCTAGGGGAAAAACCTGATAAAGAAAAGGAAGCAACCAAATACGGTACGACAAATGGCGATGAAGGAGGTGAAAAAGGAAACGCGGCCGCAGATAAGCATTTCTCTTGGGTCAGGGAGATAACCGAATTGGATAGATGTGAACAAGAAAAGGAAGCAACCAAATCGAGAAAGGAGGCGAGGAGTGAATTTTACAACTCTTCCCCATTGCTTATAGCAACTATCAAAGGAATTGAACCCATTGTGCGGGAGATACTTGAGCAGCGTCCTCAGACAGCCGAGCATGTTAACCGTTACGAACGCAACATTTTGCATCTGGCCATTAAGAACCGTCAGAAAGATATCCTTGATCTTATCCAAAGCGAACCAAAACTGATGTCAAGGCTGAATAAGAGGATAGACCACAATGGAAACACCATATTGCACCAGGCTGCGGATAGAACTTACTACTCTATAGCAGTGTCTCAGAAAGTAATAGGCCCTGCCATGGAACTGCAAAAAGAGCTGCTCTGGAAGCAGGTAATGTTCTCTTACTAGACTTATCTCGTCACACAGATATTTGTATTACTGATTAAGTCTATCGACCTTATAAATACTTATGTTGTTAGACAAATATTTCTATTACAAAATCTATACGTTGACATGATAAATGTGTACGTGTGTTTGTGGCAGCGTATAAAAGAGCTGTTACCACCTCATTACATCATGCACCACAACGACAATGATCAGACAGCGGAGGAGTTGTTCAATGCTGGGCATGACGATCTTCTGAAGTCCGCACAAGAATGGGTAAAAGCAACGGCTGGGTCATGCTCAACCGTGGCGGTGCTAGTGGCCACTGTGGTCTTTGCAGCCGCCTATGCCATTCCTGGGGGTAACAACGAGCAAAGTGGTCGTCCTGTTTTCGAGAACAATCCTCTCTTTTTGCTCTTTACCAGCATGGACGTTGTGGCCATCGCCTGCTCATTATCTTCTGTGGCATTCTTTCTCTCGGTCCTCTCCTCCCCTCTCGAGTACCCATATTTCGTTAAAAGCATTCCTCACAAGGTCATGATAGGATTCGTCTTTCTCTTCGTGTCCATGGCAACCACCATGCTCGCCTTTGCTGCCACTATTTTGCTCTTGATTCGCATCGAGAAAAAATGGACCAAGTCTCTACTTTACCCTATTGCCTTTTTCCCAGTCCCTCTATTCGGCCTGCTTCAGTTTCCTATGTATCAATTTGTCATAAACATGTTTCTGAAAATGGATGCCTGGTTTTTCAAACCCTTATTCCGCTTCTTTGGCTTTCGCAAGAAGAAATTAATTTGGAGGAAGATTAATGCGCATTGAATCACATAAAATTTTCGTCGGAGCACATGCAATACGTGGTGCAGATTCACCATCTTGCTACATAAATATTTTATTTATTGTTATCATTTGAATATTTCAGATTTTTCTTATTTTCTTCCTATTTTAACAATGTTATTAATTGTGTCTTCATTCACAAGTACATGCAATAAGTGAAGAATAAAGGCTTTCACAAATTGTTGCTAAAAATTATGTCTCTTGCATGCTTTTATTGATTTGTAATCATCACTACCCGGGTTCAAACCCTATTCTCTTCACGTAAATTAAATAATGATATCACTTGTAATAAAATTAAGAAATAAAATATAAATCTTATTTAAGCGTAATCAAGTTGATTAGATTAATCTAGACTCTTGGATTGAGCCTGTTGTACGAAGAATTACAGGTAATGTTACATAATCTATATATGCGTGCTTCTTAGAGCAACTCCATCCCTAAAAAATGAACTGGCCCAAAATCTATTTAATCCACCCAAATGAATAGTAATTGACTCCAATCAACGGTAATTGCCAAGTGCATCTCTACCCCTAAAAAATGAGTTGGGCAACAGTCTAGTCAATTTGTATTAAAATATTATTAAATTTTTTATAAAATAATAAAAAAATATTTTTATTTTTATTTTCGGATAGAATTTTTAACCAATCTTGTTACGCCACGTGTCATTTTCTGAAAGTACAATTTTGTGAAAGATGGTTAGGTATTTATATATATAATATTTTTTTCTGTATTTTTAAATAATTTTTTATTAAGTTAATTGATCTAGATCGTTGGATTTCAAAAAAAATGAAATCCAACTGTCCAAAAGTGGACACGTGGCCCACGGTAAGATTCTGACAATTTTTTTTTTCTTAATGCTAGAACACACACCCACGCACCAATTGCAAAAAAAAAAAAAACAAAAAATCACATGGCTAACATCAGCCTAGCGTAATGTAGGCCGGTCTCTTGCTCAATCCATTATGTGCTGGACTCAAAGCTGGCCTTCACTTTGGGCTAGCCTATTGGGTGGGGTGGAGAGGGTTTTTGGGGGACTGGCCTTTAAAATAGACTTTGGACTAGCACATTTGTTAGGGGTGGAAGTGCTTTTATAAGCATACAGGTTTAAGCCGCATTGATGTGCACACACTTGTGTGTGTGTGTGTGTGTGTGTATTTTTTGTAACGCTCCCTGTCTTGGGTCTTGAATCAGTGTCTGTATTTGTTTACACTACAATCCCCTCTTAGAGGGCCATCCATGGTTCCTGAAGTGTGCAATAGTTGCAGCCGATTTCATGGCTTCCATGGACTTGTACATCATGTAACTGGCCCAGTTATACCTTAGCCAATGGGACGGCTTGTTAATTGCCTTTCAATGAAGTTTGTACTGTTAATTAGGCGGTACCTATTGAACCGCCGTTTAATCTTATAGGCTCGATCGTACTAAAAGATGGTCTCTGGCATAGTGAATGAAAATGATGCAGCACCTGATGTGCGAATTTTTTTTTATGTGAATAAGTTCTTTTTAGTGGAACTTATTATGTGAATTTTTTTTTTATGATGCAGCACCTGATGCAGCACCTGATAAGTTCTTTTTAGCTAATAAGTTCTTTTTATGTGAATAAGTTCTTTTTAGCTAATAAGTTCTTTTTATGTGAATTTTTTTTTATGATGCAGCACCTGATGTGCGAATTTTTTTTTATGGATGCCCAAAAGCCTACTGATTAAAGTGCTTATATGGTTTAAATATGAAGTTCTTTCACTACAGTCTCCTACGTTTTAGATTGAATCAATTCGATTATCTCCAATTCCTTGTTGGAATTTTGGATCGCCAGACCCGCCTTGTTCTAACGACACCGATACTGTCTCAAACTTTACCACCTACCAAATTCATCAGGTGTGGAGTTTTACCACAAAAAACCTCGGTATTAGTTATAATAAGGTAATCCTATTTAAACCCATTGGGTTTCTTTGAACCCACCGATGTGGGATTCTTAACACTCCCCCTCACGTGTAACCCCATTTAGTGGTTCACACGTAGAGATCCACATCGGTAATTGAAACTCAGAGGTCGGCTCACGTTGGGCCCACTTGTTTTCAATGGAACTCAGTGGTCGTCTCTATATTAAGAGTTCAGACTTATTGTGTTTTGGGTGACAAGCTCGTTGGCTTGCACACAAGCTCATTGGCTTGCACAGGCGCAACCGTGGGCTCTGATACTGATCAGCTCATATATATATATATATATTTTACATCAAATTCATTTGTCTTTTCTAAGTTAGTTCCTTATATTTTTGAGCTATTTACTTTGTTTTTCGTATTTTGTAGGATTTGTCAAGCAAAGAAAAGAAAAATAGCACAAGTGAGATTTTAAATAACAAATTCGTCAAAACTGCCTGTGCAGAACGGCTGACTTTGGAAGCAAGTTACGAACAGCTCATAATGAATTAGAGAATAAGCCTTATATGCTTGGAAAGCTACAAATGTCTATTTTCTGGAACATTTCACAGATTGTTAATATCATTTTTCTAGAAGAAGTTATGGTCATTTTAATACTAAAAGGTTTACAAAAGACTGAGCAGTTTGTAACTGCAATGAAAGCAATAAACCCAATAAATCTAGCAACCAAAACTAATGCAGCTAAGAAAAAGTCAACTGATACCTATTCAATTATCAGAGAAAATGGAATTAAAGATGAGGATGTTACAATTGTGTTACCATTTCCTCTCACTTATTGTCATCACTAAATGGCTATTACTGGGTGAGTTAAGGAGAAGAAAATGGGGCATCAAAAATAAAAAAGGAAATAGGCTACAGGTTGCAGCGGCAAGGTGGAAGGATAGAAAAAAATAGAACAAAAATAAAAAGGGAAACAAAAGGGGAGCTAACGGAAAAAGCAATAGAGAAGAAAGGAGAAAATCTTGGCATTCTCTTCTTTCGGTTTTATCTTCTCAAACTCATGTCTTTCTTTTGGTTTTATTTAAGGATTATGTGTAACTAAATTTTTAGTAGTTAGGGGCCGTTTTGAAGGCCCGAATATGATTGCAAGTTTGTTATGACATTTCGTTTGAATTACTTTTATGAATGGATGAAAATTGGTTCACTACTTATGTCAGTGATGACTTCTTTATGTGTTTTTTACGAATGCATACTTAGTAAGCATATCTAAGATTCTAACGTTATGAATATATGTGTGTTTGCCCTTATCGAATGAGGACATACATATGTTCTAAAGTAGTACTTGTTAATTGCGATTAACATGTGAACCAATTTCTAGGATAAGTAGACAATGCTAGTACTTACGATGCCATGTGATAACTCAAACTCTTTTCATTCTTAATGATTTCTACTTGTTAAATCTATGAACATGCCATTCTAGATTGCATGTTAGAGACTAAGTTAAGTTGAAAACGTCATTCTCTTAACATACTACATAATAAAGAGTAATAGGTTGAGTTCTAACATTGAGCCAACTTGAGCATCTTCATCCAGAATAAAAGGAATTTGAATGAAACATAACATGTTTGCATGATTATTTGGTGGTGGATAGCAATTTCCCTAACTCGTTTTCTTATCTTGTGAACTACAATCTATTTTTATTATTTAAAATATGTTTCTATCCTGTTTTTGTTCGATTTAATTTAAATAGTAAATCAACTCCAAAAATCCCAAAAATTTGTGTGAGAGTAGCTCTGTGTGTTTAGTATCTGCATATAAAATTTCGTACACTTTAGATAAGTGTAAGTGGCTCTAATAATTAATTTTCGATGGCTGGTCAGTAAGGACAGCAACCCAGTTTTTGTGACATTTTAAGTAGTTATATAAAACAATCTTTTGTACGAAAGACCTTTATTTTCATATGCTACAATTGACAAATCTTAATGTTAATAAGGAAAATCAATAGGACATTTATGTGATACTTTGTGGTGTGTTTTTAATCCTATCAGATACCATGTTGAATTTTGGATTGCTGGGCCCACCCCACTCTAACGACACCAATATTGTCCTCAACTTTATCACATGCCCCATCCATCAGATGTGGGGTTTTACCACAAAAGGTCTCGGTATTAGTTAGAGTAGGGTAATCCTATTTAAACCCAATCTGTCAGGTGTGGGATTTTACCACAAAAGGCATCGGTATTAGTTAGAGTAGGGTAATCCTATTTAAACCCATTGGGTTTCTTTGAACCCAATGATGTGGGATTCTTAACACCGATATAGTCCCCAACTTTACCACATGTCCAATCCGTAAGATGTGAGGTTTTACCACAAAAGGCCTTGATATCAGTTAAAGTAGGATAATCCTATTTAAACCCATTGGGTTTCTTTGAACCCACCAATGTGGGATTCTTAACATTCCTTGGGTGGACGGATTCCATTCTCCAATTCTTGTCGAAAGATTCCATTCCTCTAAAATGGCTTGTTTAGTGCTGCAAACTGACTTGTCCAATTATACAGAAAATCAAACAAAGATATTTACACAACCGGTGATAGCCTCACACCTTTCAAAGGTTTACCCATCTCGAGTGGCAATGCCGAGTCGTGGTTGTTGACAATGTACCTCGACGAAGAGCTACAGATTACGAGGAAAGACAACGGCAGCATATTCATGCTACTCAAGGAAGGCCACAGCCCCTCCTAACTCCCTGGACAAAGCTCACCAGAGCAACTTGTATCATGTGTTGTTTATATGTATGTACCTGTTCAAGGACATGAGACGTAATTTTCTACAAAGAAAATGATAAATAAACACCCTTGTTACGTTATACGGTTGTTTCCGTTTAGTTTATATTATACAGCTACATCCATCAAATAGAAGTTTGGAGAGTCATGTTGTTATAGTACAAATGACTAGCAATAGGTGTCTTCCACTGCTCATGGATGATATGAATGGTTTTGCACTAAAACCCAGTTATGAAGGTGATGCTCGGGAATGACATAAAAGACTGGAGCATTTAAATTTCAACAACTTGCAGTTGTTATTAGATAAGGAAATGGTGCTGGGACTAATAAAACTCAAGCAAGTAAGGGTGCATTCTAGAAATGCAGCACAAAAAGCACAAACTTGGAGAGCAAGCAAGCCTCTAGAATTAATCCATTCAGATGTTTGTGGACCAATATAGGTCACAACATTTGGAGGAAACAGATATTTCTTGACTTTCATTGATGATGCAACTAGAATGTGTTAGGTTATCTTCTGAATCACAAATCAAAAGTGTTCAAGAAATTCAAAGTCATGGTTGTATTGTAGAGTGGCTACAAAAGTTTAAAGTTAAGATGTGGCAGAGGTGGAAAGTACAACTCTCATGGATTTAATTAGTTCTGTGAAGATTTGGGGCTTGAGAAACAGTTGACAGTGGCTTATTTTCCACAGCAAAATGGTGATGTTGAGAAGAAGAATATAACTATTGTTGAAATGGTTAAGAGTATGCTTCATGACAAGCATTTGCCTTATGAATTTTGGGAGAATCAGTCAACACAGCTGTGTATCTTCTCAATAGGTGTCCAACCAAGGTTGTGGAACACAAAACTCCCTTTGAAACCTTCAGTGGCAGAAAACCAGGTATTCAACACTTAAAAGTGTTTGGAAGTATTTGTTATGGTCATATACCTGGACAATTAAGATATATAGAAGCTTGATGAAGCCTTTATGAAAGGTATATTTGTTGGATATGAAAAGATGGAGAAAAGATACAGGATTTTTAATTTGAGTACCAAGAAGATTTTTTTGTCAAGAAGTGTTGTGTTTGATGAGAAGGGTACTTGGATTTGGGATGCATAGAATTATGACAAGCTAACATTTCCTGTTAATGTCAATCTACCTGAGATTGATCATGGAGTTCATCTAGAAGGGAGCAAGTGTACAACACATGAGGTCACAGATTCTCAATCTGATAGTGGTGAATCAAGCACAACTAAAGCTACACCAGTCAAAGAGAGATGATTGAGTGAAATCTATGATAGATACAATGTAAGCATGATTGAACTAGAGAGTTTCACTGATGCTGCCACTGATATAGCTTGGAAGAAAGCAATGGATGCTGAGATTGAGCTGATTGGGAAGAACAAGACTTGGGAATTGGTTGATAAACCATTAGGCAAACCCCTTGTTGGAGTGAAATGGATCTACAAGACCAAATTAAATATGGATGGGACACTTCAGAAGCACAAGGCAAGACTAGTTGCCAAGGGGTATACACAGAAGCCAGGGGTGATTTCAATTAAACTTTTGCTCATGTTGCAAGATTGGATACCATCAAAACACTCATAGATTTAGCAGCTCAAAAGAAGTGGAAGTTGTATCAATTAGATGTGAAATTAGCTTTTCTAAATGGTGTATTGCAAGATGAAGTCTTCATTGATCACCAGAGGGTTATGTTGTGCAAGGTGTAGAAGATAAGGTCTACAAGCTTAAGAAGCATCAAGGGGTTAGTATGAAGAAATTGTTGCTCACTTGCATAACTATGGATTTACCAGAAGTCCTAGTGAAGCAACATTGTATATGAAGTCAATAGGAGAAAATGAAAGCATTATTGTCTTTATCTATGTAGATGACATTATCTACACAGGTAGTAACACTGAGTTGTTGGAAGAATTTAAGTGTGACATGATGAGAAGATCTGAAATGATAGACTTCAGACTGCTATATAATTTTCTTGGAATGGGAATTCTTCAATCTAAATCTGGAATTTTCATTAACCAAAGGAAATATGCAGTGAGTTTACTGCAAAAATTTGGGTTGAAGAACTGCAAACCTGTTAGCACTCCATTGATGGTGAGTGACAAACTCAAGAAAGATGATGAGAGTGAGAAAACAAATGAAAATGTCTATAAACAATTGGTTGGAAGTGTTCTATATCTAACTGCAACCAGACCATATTCATGTTTGCAGCCAGGTTACTTGCTAGATTCATGCATGGACCAACAAAGAAGCATTTGGGAGTAGCAAAGAGAGTGCTCAAATATAATACAAGGCACATTAGACTATGGGATTAAATATGAGAAAGGCAAAGAATCAATTCTCATAGGCTATTATGACAGTGATTGGAGTGGTGATGAAACTGATATGAAAATCACTTTTGGATATACATTCTCATTTGGAAGTGGGTCTTCTCTTGGGCCTCGGTTAAACAACATAGTGTTGCTTTGTCAACAGTTGAAGCTAAGTACATGAGTACAACTGAAGCAACCACTCAAGCTGTGTGGTTAAGGTTTGTAGTCCAA
Source organism: Pyrus communis (assembly GCF_041283825.1). NCBI lineage: Eukaryota > Viridiplantae > Streptophyta > Magnoliopsida > Rosales > Rosaceae > Pyrus > Pyrus communis. The sequence goes on from NC_142569.1 coordinate 663,268, forward strand.
GATTTTGGTGAAGAACAAGCTACCCCCATCTACTGTGATAATACATATGCCATTGCTATGACAAGGAATCCATTGTTCTATCAAAGAACAAAGCACATTGGAATAAGGTATCACTACATTCGAGAAGCATTACAGTCAAACATTATCAAACTGATCTATTGCGAATCAGAAGATCAACTTGCTGATATTTTCACCAAGGCACTTCCCAAAGATCATTTTTGTGCACTCAAGGAGAAGCTCGGAGTTAAACTAGCTACCAGCTTAGAAGGGAATGTTGGAGCATAAGCATGGCAGCTAGTTCAATCATTCAAGGTTGCAGCAATGAAGAAGAAGAAAAAGTTTGAAATTGTTCAATCAAATTGTGTATTGAACAGACAAGATTAAAACATCTTAATGGTGTGTATCTTGCCACGTGTCCAGTTAGTTAGAAATTAAGTGAAAGCATGTGTGTTGCACGTGATCATAGTCACGGTGCTTTGACGTAATTACAACAGCTATATAGCCGAGTTTGCAGGTGATATTTGTGGGATCGAATCCAACGTGAATTCAAAGAAAGCAACATACTATCCTTCTTGAAAGTTCATCTCTGTTATTCCCTCTACAAATTCATTTCAATTTCTCGTCGAATTAATCACAATTACTTAGAGAAATCTAGCTCAAAAGGTAACTTAAACACTAACAATTTCTCCTCATGACATCTTCATAGGGAAAAGCTTCAACTCGTTCATATTCCTTAAGCTATCCTCTCTTTCTTTCTGATCCGGCTGGACCACGTTTTGTTCCGGCCGAACCGTTGGCATTTTCTGATACTCCATTCGTAGTGTACCAGATAGCTTGGGGCATGTAATGTGGCTTTGATTATAGGCCAGCTGCTCCTGCTGCTGAATTAAGTAACAAAGAATGCTGAATAATAAAGCACAAAGCATCGAAGAGTCAAGGTTACTAGCTTTGCGGCGTTTAATGTCAATGTGGTGGTTTTTGCTTTGATTTAATAAATCAAGGTTTTAGGCCCGGCTAGCTGCTACTACTGCTGCTTCTACATACTTAATATATGCTTTGCTTAATTAATTAATTAACAAAGAATGTTGGAAAGCATAAAACCACCAAATCCATCAATTCGAACTCTTAAAATTTGATCTAACAGTTAAAGTTATTATAACTTTCAATAACGCTTCCTATTTTTGGCCATTGGATTAAATTTCAAGGATCCAGATTAATGGATTTGGAAGATTTGGTGGAAGGGATTTGGAGAAGATCCCTTTCCCTTTTCAATATGCTTTATCCGTACAAGCAACTACCTTTGAAAGCATGCAACACATGCCTCGATAGGACTTGGATCCTCTCCTGAGCTAATGGAGAGGAACCTCCTCATCAATCATCATGGGCCGTTGGATTTTTATCCAACGGTTACAAACAGGGGGTTCCTTTAAAGTTGTAATGATTGTCGCCGTTAGATAAAAATCCAACGGTTCAGGATAATTGATGAGGAGGATCCTCTCCATTAGCTCAAGAGAGGAGGATCCTCTCCATTAGCTCAAGAGAGGAGGATCCAAATCCGTCTCGATATATATATATGTATATTTTTTTTTTAAATTGTTTTATTTGAGGGATGTATTAGTATAATATAAACAAAACGGAAACAACCGACAGAACGTAACAAAGATGTTTGTTTATCATTTTCTATGTAGAAAATTACATCTCATCTCATGTCCTTGAACACGTACATAAATATATATAACACACGATACAAGTTGCTCTGGTGAGCTTTGATCAGGGAGTCAGGAGGGGCTGCGGCCTTCCTTGAGTAGCACGAATATGTTGCCGTTGCCTCTCCTCATAATCTGGAGCTCTCCGTCGAGGTACATTGTAAGCAACCACGACCGGGCATTGCCACTCGAGATGGGTAAACCCTTGAAGGGTGTGAGGCTGCCGTCATCGGCTGTGTAAATTAATATCTTTGTCTGATTTTCTGTATAATTGGACCTGGCAACTTGCAGCACTAAACAAGTTGGAATGGAATCTCTACATAAGGAATTGGACAATGGAATCGGAATTGGAGATAATCGAATCGATTCAGTCTAAAACTTAAAGGAGACTCTAGCATAAGCACTAGTATTTAAACCACATACCAGCACTTTTAATAAATAGGCTTTTGGGCATGCTTGGAAATGTTTCACTAAAAGAAAATTCTCATAAAAAAATTCGCACATCAGGTGCGGCATCCTTTTCATTCATTATGCCAGAGACCAATATTTTAGTTCGATCGAGCCTGCAAGAAAACTGGGATTCAACAGGTACCGCCGAATTAACAGTACAAACTACATCGAAAGGCAATTAACCAACAGTCCCATTGCACGCTTCAGGAACCATGCCTGGCCCCCTAAGAGGTGATTGCACATGTAGCTAAGAAACAATTATTGACACACAATCCAGCTCATCGTAATAGTTTTCTGTTTACTTTGTGTAACTAATTGTAGTCTTAATGTAATTAGTTACACTTGATTAGGTGCTAATCATTATTGACAGTTGTATATATACACAGTTGTAAAGATTCTTTCAATTAATGAAAACAGAACAATTCACAATTCTCATATGGTATCAAACGCCTTTGCTTAACCGCTTCTTCGCGATCCTCTCCATCTCTTTGCGATTCCAAAAAAGAGCTAAGAAACAGTACGTTAGTAACCTTAACTCTTCGATTCCTTTATGCTTTATTATTCAAGATTCTTTGTTGCTTAATTAAGTAAAACATACAGCAAATGGTAACTTTAAATATCCAGCTAGAAAATGGTAACTTCAAATATTCGATCATTTTAAGCTTTACTCAGATGGACTATAAATCAAACCGAAAACCACCACATTAAACTCACCAAGCTGGCTAGTACTCAGATGGAGTCCCAGAGAACGCCCACTGTTCCACCATGTCAAAATGAGGAAGAAGACCTAAAGAATAAGGTAGCAAGATTAGAAGAAATGAAAATCCCTTATGAATATTTCATACAGGGTAACTGGGAAGGCGTGAAGAAATACTAGGAGAGGCATCCGGCAAAATTGCTCAGGCCAATGACGCTGAACGGGAACAATGTACTTCACCTTGCGGCTTCTTGCAGCAGCAACTGTCAAAGAGACCTCAAATTTCTTATTGATATATGCAGCGGTTCAACCAGCAACGTGAGTTGTTCTTTGAGGATTCCGAATAATGACGGAAACAATGTTCTTCACCAGGTGGCTGTGTCCGGCAGTGTGGAAGCGGCTGAGTTCTTGGTGAACAAATACAACGACCCTGTCCCAGACATTTGTCATACTGATGAAGAGAATGATACGCAGCCGCTGCTGTGGACTCGGAACAAATTAGGAGAAACTCCACTGTACAGAACGGCTGCTTTCGGTCACACTAAATTGGTCAAGTTTTACTGTGACAAACTGAAGGCAGAAAGTCCGGACAATCTAATTAAGAAGCAGTTCAAGAGATCTGACAAAATCTCCATTCTTCATATTGCTGTCATCGCCCAACATTTTGGTCTCTCTCTCCCTCAAAAATGCATACATTGATTCACAACACGTAATATATATGGAGAGATGCAGATTAATAACTTTTGCTCTTTTGTCTTCCACAATGCAGAGACTGCTTATTGGTTGCTAAAGAGGTACAGGAATCTAGGAAAAAAGAGAGACGCAGAAGGATTGACAAGCCTTCAGTTGTTAGCCCAAATGCCAACTGCCCTTGAGCCACGGTTTCAAGAAAGCCAATGGAAGATGCTCATTTATCATTGTACGTATCCTTACTCGACTGCTATGTACAAGAGTATGATTGTGCGCGCCTTTTCTTTGTAAAGCATTAATCTTATAGTTAATTATTGTTATATATGCAGGCCTTCCTGATGGAGGTGATGTGGTCACACCAAATCAGAAGGATGATGTGGAGAGCAGCACGGATAGCCACCATCCCCGTCAATCCATCTTTCGGAACAAGTTTGCAGGTCATCTAATTAATTGATCGAATAATTAAACGGCTACCTAGCTAAATCGTTTACTTCAGTTGGATTTGTTCAATGTTCCTAACGAAGTTGCTTGCATAAAATGGTTGGCAGTTGTTGTGAAGGCTTACTATTCATTAAGGAAATCCCTTGCTAAAGGTTGGTTTACTTTCTGCCTTTGCCTCAGTGTATTTTTATCCAGGCGAACTCTTGTTACTGGGACTCCACAAAAGTCATTACGCACTTGTTTCTTATGATTTTACAATAGAAAAAGAAGAGTGCATGATGACTTCGTTGCAGTGCCAATAACAACTATCTAATTATGACACACTAATGTATACATATGCTTGATCATGTGATAAATAGAAGAAGGAGGCCTGCAGGGCGGCATAATATATAGGATATGGAAGGACAAGAAAAATAAAAAATCACTAAAGAAACTCATCGAATTGCTCGTCGAGGATGACCATTCTTGGTTCATTACTAACAAGGACGCAAAGCCCAAGGCTGTTTCTGTGGGGCCAGTGAATAAAGATGGTGATTCCGGTGGCGAAATAGGAAAGGAAGCAACCAAATCGGGTAAGGGGGCGAAGATTGAAGTTTACAACTCTACCCTATTGCTTATAGCAACTATCAAAGGAATTATGCCCATTGTGGAAGAGATACTTAAGCAGCATCCTCAGGCAGTCGAGCACCTTAACAACGACGAACAGAACATTTTGCATCTGGCCATTCTGAACCGTAAGACAGAGATCCTTAATCTTATTCAAAACAAACCAACTTTGAAGTCGAAGCTGAATGAGAGGATAGACCGCAATGGAAACACCATTTTGCACCATGCTGCAGATAGGAGTTACTATTCTATATCGTTGTCTCAGAAATTAATAGGCCCTGCCATGCAATTGCAAGCTGAGCTGCGCTGGTTCCTGGTAATGTTCTCTTGCTAATGTTGTTGCACAAATATTTATATTACCGATTAAGTCCATCAATCTTATCAAATACTTATATTGTCAGGCAAATACTTATGTTACTAATTAAGTCTGTTCACTTTGGTAAAAGACTCATGTTGTTAGACAAATACTTCTATTACAAAATCTATGTATACGTGGCCATGATTAATGCGTACGTACGTGTTTGTGTCAGCGTGTAAGAGAGATAGTACCGCCTCATTACACCATTCACCACAACAAGAAGGATCAGACAGCGGAGGAGATGTTCAACTATTGGCATGAGGTGTAAATTTATCACAACAAGAAGAAGGATTAATGCTTTCCTTATTGTTTTTGTTATCGTGTAAAATTTATTGTGTGTTATGTATGTGTATGTACCTGTTCAAGGACATGAGGTGTAAATTTAACAAAGAAAATGATAAACACACACTTTATTACATTTTGTCGGTTGTTTCCATTTTGTTTATATTATACTACTGGATGATGCGAGAGAGTTTTTAAATTTTGTAAATTAAATGATATAGAAATTGATGATATGATTATTATTTAAATATTAATTAACATGCTTATTTCTTATTGATATTTATTGACACACCCCGACCGAAGTCAAGGCATGCTGGCCGTCACGTGAGCGTGACGTAGCCATGTGCGCTGTGCGGAAGCGATATTTTATAAGAAAAGTACGACTAATTAAAACCAAATACGATAGGTTCTAAAGAAAGTTTAAGTGTGATTACACAACCAGAGCACAAAGTCTAAGTGCAGTCAAACATAAGATGTACATATTTAACAACACTCGACGATGATCCTATATGAGTGGTGGTTTGTCAGAACTTTCAGCTGGACACCTCGAGACTCACCGATATACGCTACCTAGAACCTGGAGGGGCGCAAAACAAAGTTGAGTGGGTCAGCAAAACGAACGTATTCATAACCTTCTTTTCTCTTTTGAATATACTAACCCTTCGCCGTAAAACAAGTATAGTTTCCCAGAAGTAAAATATATAATCATATACGTAATATATATCAAATCATGCTGAACAATATGAATGTATGTCATACCAAATATCATAACTGAATTCTCAACATTTATATGTGAATCTGAGGGAATAACATATAATCAATTCAACGCTCGGCTATAAACATAATTCATACTCTATCATCATAATCAACTCAGCCCTTGGCTGCATATATAGCTCATAATCATCTCATCTCATCATGTATATATATGTATAACCTGCACACAATCAATATGACCTCACGTGGTCTGCAATTCATCATCGTATATAACATAATATGCTCTAGTGCTACAATCACGTGAAGCTGTGCGATAAATCGCGGGTCACCTACAAGTCGAACCCACATAAGTGGTCTATACGACAGGCTGTGCACCTAGCTTGGATCCAAGGCGAGCATGCGGTGCGGGAGGTGAACATACACGTGAAGGCTATGCCCCTATCTCTAGGCGGGAGCACTAATATACGTGTGCAAGTAAATGAGCTTTCAATCACATCTTTATCATATCATTCTTCATATCTCAATCATATCTCATGATCGTTATCAGCATAATATCTCAATCGTATCTCAATTATATCTCAATCATATCACAAACATATCTCGATCATGTCACAATCGCATCTCAATTATATCTCAATCATATTTCAATCATATCACAATCGTATAATTCATCATATTTCAATCATAACTCAGTCATATTCCAATCATATCTCAATCATATTTCATTTGTATTTCCATAGTATTTCAATCGTATTCCAAACGTATTTCATACGTATATCAAATATATTTCAAAGGTATTTCATACGTATATCAAATGTAGCTTACCTGGGCCTCCTCAGCACCATGCAACATTATGCATAATTATGGTAATGCACATATTAAAATATGATGCATATATGACAGGATATTTAATTCGTATTTCTTTTAAAATACGTTTTCTGGGAAATACGTCAAGCATACGTATATATATACTGAAAAATAACTGCCCACTCACTGATAAGTAGCCGGTTCGTAACCTCCTCGCCTAGATTGGTTACGTTCTTCGTCTGTAAAATTTTCACCTATAAAAGAATAATTATAAAATCATTTAAACGCACATACACAAACATTCGTCAATAACTTTCTCATACGTTGCTCAATTTGGGTATGTGAATATACCACGGTGATCTACACGACGTCACGAACACGTGACAATTTTCAGAACTTGATTTGGATGTTTTGCCGGAACTTGATTTGGATCTACACGACGTCACGAACACGCGTCGCCGGACTGGTTTCGCCGGAGGTGGGTGTTTTGCCGGAATTTCTGGGTAACTTCAAAGTGTCATAACTTCTTCATTTCTTAACCATTTTCGACGTACTTTATATCAAAATGAAGGTATTGATGAGACGAACACATCCATACCTGCCTCGACCCCTAACTCGGCGTGGATTCACCAGAAAAATTCCCGAAAGCTCCGGCCAAACTTTGAACTTGTCGTTCTCCGTGTTCTTACGTCCAAACACTTCCAACGAACTACTTCAAGCCTCCTTAGGACCTCAAGAAGCTTTCTATAAGCTTGAAAAGTCCTAAAAATCAACCAATAAAAAGTTGATGAATAGTACCTAAACCGGAGTTCGTATTTTCGACGTGAAAACGTTATAGTTCTTACCTGAAATTGGTATGGTTGGACTCGTATCGTCGAAATGAAGAAGATGGTGATTTTATTTTCGTCGATCCATGAAGTTTTGAAGAATTGGTGTTGTTGCCGTGTGTTTGAGAGTGAGGGAGAGAGAGAGCTTGACGGGGAGAGAGGAAGAATGAAAACAGGTTTGAGGAAGTCACGGAAAGGAAAAGGAAAAGGAGAAGAAACGTGCAACCCGTGTATGTACAGTGCCCTGTCTTTAATCATTCCACACAATCAAACAAACCGTCCAACTTTAAAAAAAATTTAGGATAATTAAACACACTTCACACATATGAAAATGTTATTTCGGGACGGGTCGTCACATTTATTCTTTATTAATGACACATAATTTAATTTATAAATTTAATCTCTATAATATTATTTTTATACTACTGCATTCCTCAAATAAAAAATATATATATTTAATCGAGGCACGTATTGCATGCTTGCAAAGGTACATGATTGTACGGATGAAGCATATTTAAAAGGGGTGCTATTAAATGGCGATTAACCTTTAAATATTCGATCGTTGTATGCTTTACGATTCCCAACATTCTTTCGAATTAATATATAAAATTATAAATTTATATTGTAGCTAGACGTGTTTCACACTTTGTGAGAACAATTTATACCTGAAGGTAACGTTATAGCTAGACGTGTTTCACACTTGGATATTAAATATTAATTAACGTGTTTATTTTTTATTTGTAATACATTATTTAATTTGTAAATTTGGTTTAAAAGTTTAGTCTCTTTAACATTATATACAATCAAATTATCAACAACTACATAATTTAGTTTACAAAATTAAGTTTCAAAATTTGATCTCCGTAACATTACCCATAATTAAAACCTAATATTATAAGCAAAGGTCGATGCTTGTACGGATAAAGCACGTACAGCTAAAAAGCAGGAAGTAACCTGAACTCTTCGATCCTTTATGCTTTATCGTTCAATATTCTGTGTTACTAAATTAAGTAAAGCATATGACAGTAGCAGTAGCAGCTGCCTATAAATCAAAGCAACAACCGCCGCATTACATGCCCCAAGCTATCTAGTACACTACAAATGGCGTACTGGAAAACGCTAACGGATCGGCCGGATCGGATGAAAGAGAGAGTGGATAGCTGTCGGCCGGATCAGAAAGAGAGATTAAGCAAAATGCAAGACTTGAAAGATTCCTATAAATATGCCATGAATGAGGAATGGGAATGGGAACAGCTGAAGGAAAAGTTCGAGAATCATCCGGAAAAACTGCTCGATGAAATGACAGTGGACGGGGACACTGTATTTCACCTTGCGGCTTCTTGCAGCAGCAAATCAGGTAAAGAAGTCCTCGAAAAGGTTATCAATATACTCAATTCAACCAATGAAAAGATAAAGGCTCTAAGGTTTCCTAATAAGTACGGAAACAATACTCTCCACGAGGTGAGTGTGTCCGGCAATAAGGAAGCGGCAGAGTACCTGGTGAGCAAATTCAACGAGCCTGTTCCAGAAGAGGTCAGGATCATCAGTACTAGTAGTACTGATAAAGACAATTATGCGCGGAAGCTGCTGGATCTGGAGGGTCGGGATTCAGAGAATTATGCGCTGCAGCTGCTGGAGACACGGAACTATTTAGGAGAAACTCCGCTCTTCAGGGCGGCTGCTCTCGGTCACACTGACTTGGTGAAGTTTTATGCCGACAAACTACAGGATCAGGAGGACAATCTTTGGAGGCACTTCCACAGAGATGACAAAATGTCCATTCTTCATATCACAGTCGTTGCGCAACATTTTGGTCTCTCTCTCTCTCTCTCTCTCTCTCTCTCTCTCTCTCAGAACTCGCAATGTAGATTAATAACTTTTGCTCTTTATCTTCCACAACGCAGAGATAGCTATTTGGTTACTGGAGAAATACCCATATCTAGCGCGCCTTAAGGAAGATAAAGGATTGACAAGCCTTCATTTGCTAGCCCAAATGCCAACTGCCCTTGACCCAAAATTTAAAGAAAGCAAATGGAAGATGCTTATTTATCATTGTACGTACCATTACTCTACAAACTGCTATGTGTGCGCACGTACGCATGCTATATATACACAGGTCCAAGCATGTTTTTTTTTTTTTTTTTAATGAAGCAGTAATCTCATACTTAATATCATTATATATGCAGGTCTTCCCGACGGAGGAAATGTGGTCACACCAAATCAGAAGGATGATGTGGAGAGCGGCATGGATGGCAACCATCCCCGTCGATCCATCTTTCGGAACAAGCTCGCAGGTAATCAAATTTGTAATCTAATTAATTGATCGAATTGGAATTTTTTTCACTATTCTAACGAAGTTGCATGCATTAAATGTTTGGCAGTTGTTATGAAGGCTTACCATTCATTATGGGACACCCTTGCTAAAGGTTTGTTTATTTTCCGCCTCATTTTTATCAAGGCAAACTCTTGTTACTGAAACTCTAAAAAAAAAAAAAATTATTTATTTGTGAAGTTCCGATTTAGTTCCTGAATTATCACCTCAGTAAAAATTAGGTCATTGAATTATTTTTTTGGTAAAATAAGTCCCTAAATTCATTAAAAATTGCTAATTTCATCCCTACTATTATATTCAAAGCTATTTTATCCAATTTTTTGTCAACTTAAATCATTTGACACACTTTAGAGTGTAATACCGTCATTTTCTTGCCTATAAACCCTTAACATTTCATATAGGTTGCGAATCTAACATCTAATTCAATCTCCAAAGTTAACTTACACTATTTCTTATGAAAAACTACTAATTTACCCTTCAAAGTTAACTACTTACACCATTTATTTATGAAAAACTATCAATCTACTCTCCAATGTGTATTACTTGCAAGTACCGTGACTTAAATTGACGGAAAATTGAATATAGTTGCCTTGACTATAATATTAGGGATGTAATTGGCATATTTTTATAATTCAAAGAATGATTTTTCTGAAAAAAATAGTTTAGAGACCTAATTTTTACTAAGATGATAATTCAAGGACTAATTGACAGTTCATCCTATTCCTTATAATTTTATGTGACAACATGAAGAGTACATGATAACTTATTTAGAGTGCTGATAACATCTTCTGCTTGACCATGTGATGGATAGGAATAGGAGGCCCACATGAAGATGTAATCGACACGATATGGAAGGAGAAGAAAAACAAAAAATCACTGAAGAAACTCATCCCATTGCTCGTCATGTTGGACGACTATTCTTTGTTGATTACTAATAAGCAACCAAATATCAGGACCATTTCTCTAGGGTCAGGGGAAAAACCTGATAAAGAAAAGGAAGCAACCAAATCGGATAAGACAAATGGTGATGAAGGAGCTGAAAAAGGAAAGGCGGCCGCAGTTAAGCATTTCTCTGGGGTCGGGGAGATAACCGTATCGGATAGATGTAAAAAAGAAGAGGAAGCAACCAAATCAAAAAAGGAGGCGAGGAGTGAAGCTTACAAATCTACTCCATTGCTTATAGCAACTATCACAGGATTTTCAACCATTGTGAAGGAGATACTTGAACAGCATCCTCAGACAGCCGAGCTTGTTAACGAAAATGAACGCAACATTTTGCATCTGGCCATTAAGAACCGTCAGAAAGAGATCCTTGATCTTATCCAAAGCAAACCAACTCTGATGTCAAAGCTGAATGGGAGGATAGACCACAATGGAAACACCATATTGCACCAGGCTGCAGATAGGACTTACTATTCTATAGCATTGTCTCAGAAATTAATAGGCCCTGCCATGCAATTGCAAGAAGAGCTGCACTGGATGCTGGTAATATTCTCTTGCTAGACTTATGTTGTCACACAGATATTTGTATTACTAATTAAGTCTATCGACCTTATAAATTCTTATGTTGTTAGACAAATATTTCTATTACAAAACCTATACGTTGACATGATAAATGTGCACGTGTGTTTGTGTCAGCGTATAAAAGAGATGCTACCGCCTCATTACATCATGCACCACAACGACAAGGATCAGACAGCGGAGGAGTTGTTCAACGCTGGGCATGACAAGCTTCTGAAGTCCGCACAAGAATGGGTAAAAGAAACGGCTCAGTCATGCTCAACCGTGGCGGTGCTAGTGGCCACTGTGGTCTTTGCAGCCGCCTACGCCATTCCTGGGGGTAATAACCAGAGTGGTCGTCCTGTTTTAGAGAACAATCCTCTCTTTTTGCTCTTTACCAGCATGGACGTTGTGGCCATCGCCAGCTCATTATCTTCTGTGGCATTCTTTCTCTCGGTCCTCTCTTCCCCTCTCGAGTACCCATATTTCGTTAAAAGCATTCCTCGCAAGGTCATGATAGGATTCGTTTTTCTCTTTTTGTCCATGGCAACCACCATGCTCGCCTTTGCTGCCACTATTTTGCTCTTGATTCACATCGAGAAAAAATGGACCAAGTCTCTACTTTACCCTATTGCTTTTTTCCCGGTCCCTCTATTCGGCCTGCTTCAGTTTCCCATGTATCAATTTGTCAAAATCATGTTTCTGAAAATGGATGCCTGGTTTTTCAAACCCTTATTCCGCTTCTTTGGCTTTCGCAAGAAGAAATTAATTTGGAGGAAGATTAATGCGCATTGAATCACATAAAATTTTCATCGGAGCACATGCAATATGTGGTGCAGATTCACCATCTTGCTACATAAATATTTTATTTATTGTTATCATTTGAATATTTCGGATTTTTCTTATTTTCTTCCTATTTTAACAATGTTATTAATTGTGTCTTCATTCACAAGTACAGGCAATAAGTGAAGAATAAAGGCTTTCACAAATTGTTGCTAAAAATTATGTCTCTTGCATGCTTTTATTGATTTGTAATCATCACTACCCGGGTTCAAACCCTATTCTCTTCACGTAAATTAAATAATGATATCACTTGTAATAAAATTAAGAAATAAAATATAAATCTTATTTAAGCGTAATCAAGTTGATTAGATTAATCTAGACTCTTGGATTGAGCCTGTTGTACAAAGAATTACAGGTAATGTTACATAATCTATATATGCGTGCTTCTTAGAGCAACTCCATCCCTAAAAAATGAACTGGCCCAAAATCTATTTAATCCACCCAAATGAATAGTAATTGACTCCAATGAACGGTAATTGCCAAGTGCATCTCTACCCCTAAAAAATGAGCTGGGCAACAGTCTAGTCAATTTGTATTAAAATATTATTAAATTTTTTATAAAATAATAAAAAAATATTTTTATTTTTATTTTCGGATAGAATTTTTAACCAATCTTGTTACGCCACGTGTCATTTTCTGAAATTACAATTTTGTGAAAGATGGTTAGGTATTTATATATAAAATATTTTTTTCTGTATTTTTAAATAATTTTTTATTAAGTTAATTTATCTAGACCGTTGGATTTAAAAAAAAAATGAAATCCAACTGTCCAAAAGTGGACACATGGCCCACGGTAAGATTCTGGCAAATTTTTTTTTCTTAATGCTAGAACACACGCCCACGCACCAATTGCAAAAATAAAAAAAAAAAAAAAATCACATGGCTAACATCAGCCTAGCGTAATGTAGGCCGGTCTCTTGCTCAATCCATTATGTGCTGGACTCAAAGCTGGCCTTCACTTTGGGCTAGCCTATTGGGTGGGGTGGAGTGGGTTTTTGGGGGACTGGCCTTAAAAATAGACTTTGGGCTAGCACATTTGTTAGGGGTGGAAGTGCTCTTATAAGCATACAAGTTTAAACCGCATTGATGTGCACACACACGTGTGTGTGTGTGTGTGTGTGTATTTTGTAACGCTCCCTGTCTTGGGTCTTGAATCAGTGTCTGTATTTGTTTACACTGCAATCCCCTCTTAGAGGGCCATCCATGGTTCCTGAAATGTGCAATAGTTGCAGCCGATTTCATGGCTTCCATGGACTTGTACATCATGTAACTGCCCCAGTTATAACTTAGCCAATGGGACGGCTTGTTAATTGCCTTTCAATGAAGTTTGTACTGTTAATTAGGCGGTACCTATTGAATCGCCGTTTAATCTTATAGTGAATGAAAATGATGCAGCACCTGATGTGCGAATTTTTTTTTATGTGAATAAGTTCTTTTTAGTGGAACTTATTATGTGAACTTTTATGTGAATTTTTTTTTATGATGCAGCACCTGATAAGTTCTTTTTAGCTAATAAGTTTTTTTTATGTGAATAAGTTCTTTTTAGCTAATAAGTTCTTTTTATGTGAATTTTTTTTTTATGATGCAGCACCTGATGTGCGAATTTTTTTTTATGGATGCCCAAAAGCCTACTGATTAAAGTGCTTATATGGTTTAAATATGAAGTTCTTTCACTACAGTCTCCTACGTTTTAGATTGAATCAATTCGATTATCTCCAATTCCTTGTTGGAATTTTGGATCGTCAGACCCGTCTTATTCTAACGACACCGATACTGTCTCAAACTTTACCACCTACCAAATTCATCAGGTGTTGGGTTTTACCACAAAAAACCTCGGTATTAGTTATAATAGGGTAATCCTATTTAAACCCATTGGTTTTCTTTGAACCCACCGATGTGGGATTCTTAACACTCCCCCTCACGTGTAACCCCATTTAGTGGTTCACACGTAGAGATCCACATCAGCAATTGAAACTTAGAGGTCGGCTCACGTTGGGCCCACTTGTTTTCAATGGAACTCAGTGGTCGTCTCTATATTAAGAGTTCAAACTTATTGTGTTATGGGTGACAAGCTCGTTGGCTTGCACACAAGCTCATTGGCTTGCACAGGCGCAACCGTGGGCTCTGATACTGATCAGCTCATATTTATATATATATATATATATATATATATATTTTTTTTTTTTTTTTACATCAATTCACTTGTCTTTTCTAAGTTAGTTCCTTATATTTTTGAGTTATTTACTTTGTTTTTCGTATTTTGTAGGATTTGTCAAGCAAAGAAAAGAAAAATAACACAAGTGAGATTTTAAATAACAAATTCGTCAAAACTGCCTGTGCAAATCGGCTGACTTTGGAAGCAAGTTACGAACAGCTCATAATGAATTAGAGAATGAGCCTTATATGCTTGGAAAGCTACAAATGTCTATTTTCTGGAACATTTCACGGATTGTTAATATCATTTTTCTAGAAGAAGTTATGGTCATTTTAATACTAAAAGGTTTACAAAAGACTGAGCAGTTTGTAACTGCAATGAAAGCAATAAACCCAATAAATCTAGCAACCAAAACTAATGCAGCTAAGAAAAAGTCAACTGATACCTATTCAATTATCAGAGAAAATAGAATTAAAGATGAGGATGTTACAATTGTGTTACCATTTCCTCTCACTTATTGTCATCACTAAATGGCTATTACTGGGTGAGTTAAGGAGAAGAAAATGGGGCAGCAAAAATAAAAAGGGAAATAGGTTGCAGGTTGCAGCGGCAAGGTCGAAGGATAGAAAAAAATAGAACAAAAATAAAAAGGGAAACAAAAGGGGAGCTAACGGAAAAAGTAATAGAGAAGGAAGGAGAAAATCTTGGCATTCTCTTCCTTCGGTTTTATCTTCTCAAACTCATGTCTTTCTTTTGGTTTTATTTAAGGATTATGTGTAACTAAATTTTTAGTAGTTAGGGGCCGTTTTGAAGGCCCGAATATGATTACAAGTTTGTTATGGCATTTCGTTTGAATTACTTTTATGAATGGATGAAAATTGGTTCACTACTTATGTCAGTGATGAGTTCTTTATGTGTTTTTTACGAATGCATACTTAGTAAGCATATCTAGGATTCTAACGTTATGAATATATGTGTGTTTGCCTTTATCGAATGAGGACCTACATATGTTCTAGAGTAGTACTTGTTAATTGCGATTAACATGTGAACCAATTTCTAGGATAAGTAGACAATGCTAGTACTTACGATGTCATGTGATGACTCAAACTCTTTTCATTCTTAATGATTTCTACTTGTTAAATCTATGAACACGCCATTCTAGATTGTATGTTAGAGACTAAGTTAAGTTGAAAACGTCATTCTCTTAACATACTACATAAGAAAGAGTAATAAGTTGAGTTCTAACATTGAGCCAACTTGAGCATCTTCATCCAGAAATAAAAGGAATTTGAATGAAACATAACATGTTTGCATGATTATTTGGTGGTGGATAGCAATTTCCCTAACTCGTTTTCTTATCTTGTGAACTACAATCTATTTTTATTATTTAAAATATGTTTCTATCCTGTTTTTGTTCGATTTAATTTAAATAGCAAATCAACTCCAAAAATCCCAAAAATTTGTGTGAGAGTAGCTCTATGTGTTTAGTATCTACATATAAAATTTCGTACACTTCAGATAAGTGTAAGTGGCTCTAATACGATGGATGGTCAGTAAGGACATCAACCCAGTTTTTGTGACATTTTAAGTAGTTAGATAAAACAATCTTTTGTAAGAAAGACCTTTATTTTCATATGCTACAATTGACAAATCTTAATGTTAATAAGGAAAATCAATAGGACATTTATGTGATACTTTATGGTGTGTTTTTAATCCTATCAGATACCATGTTGAATTTTGGATTGCTGGGCCCACCCCACTCTAACGACACCAATATTGTCCTCAACTTTATCACCTGCCCCATCTATCAGATGTGGGGTTTTACCACAAAAGGTCTCGGTATTAGTTAAAGTTGGGTAATCCTATTTAAACTCAATCTGTCATGTGTGGGATTTTACCACAAAAGGCATCAGTATTAGTTAGAGTAGGGTAATCCTATTTAAACCCATTGGATTTCTTTGAACCCAATGATGTGGGATTCTTAACACCGATATAGTCCCCAACTTTACCACATGTCTAATCCGTAAGGTGTGGGGTTTTACCACAAAGGCCTTGATATCAGTTAAAGTAGGATAATCCTATTTAAACGCATTGGGTTTCTTTGAACCCACCAATATGGGATTCTTAACATTCCTTGGGTGGACGGATTCCATTCTCCAATTCTTGTCGAGAGATTCCATTCCTCTAAAATGGCTTGTTTGGTGCTGTAAACTGACTTGTCCAATTATACAGAAAATCAAACAAAGATATTTACACAACCGGTGACAGCCTCATACCTTTCAAAGGTTTACCCATCTCGAGTGGCAATGCCGAGTCGTGGTTGTTGACAATGTACCTCGACGGAGAGCTACAGATTACGAGGAAAGACAACGGCAACATATTCATGCTACTCAAGGAAGGCCGCAGCCCCTCCTAACTCCCTGGACAGAGCTCACCAGAGCAACTTGTATCATGTGTTGTTTATATGTATGTACCTGTTCAAGGACATGAGACGTAATTTTCTACAAAGAAAATGATAAATAAACACCCTTGTTACGTTCTACGGTTGTTTCCGTTTAGTTTATATTATACAGCTACATCCATCAAATAGAAGTTTGGAGAGTCATGTTGTTATAGTACAAATGACTAGCAATAGGTGTCTTCCACTGCTCATGGATGATATGAATGGTTTTGCACTAAAAACCAGTTGTAAAGGTGATGCTCGGGAATGACACAAAAGACTGGAGCATTTAAATTTCAACAACTTGCAGTTGTTATTAGATAAGGAAATGGTGCTGGGACTAATAAAACTCAAGCAAGTAAAGGTGCATTCTAGAAATGCAGCACATAGATGCCTTCAGTAAAGCACAAACTTGGAGAGCAAGCAAGCCTCTAGAATTAATCCATTCAGATGTTTGTGGACCAATATAGGTCACAACATTTGGAGGAAACAGATATTTCTTGACTTTCATTGATGATGCAACTAGAATGTGTTAGGTTATCTTCTGAATCACAAATCAAAAGTGTTCAAAGTGTTCAAGAAATTCAAAGTCATGGTTGTATTGTAGAGTGGCTACAAAAGTCTAAAGTTAAGATGTGACAGAGGTGGAGAGTACAACTCTCATGAATTTAATCAGTTTTGTGAAGATTTGGGGCTTGAGAAACAGTTGACAGTGGCTTATTTTCCACAGCAAAATGGTGATGTTGAGAGGAAGAATATAACTATTGTTGAAATGGTTAAGAGTATGCTTCATGACAAGCATTTGCCTTATGAATTTTGGGAGAATCAGTCAACACAGCTGTGTATCTTCTCAATAGGTGTCCAACCAAGGTTGTGGAACACAAAACTCCCTTTGAAGCCTTCAGTGGCAAAAAACCAGGTATTCAACACTTAAAAGTGTTTGGAAGTATTTGTTATGGTCATATACCTGGACAATTAAGATATATAGAAGCTTGATGAAGCCTCTATGAAAGGTATATTTGTTGGATATGGAAAGATGGAGAAAAGATACAGGATTTTTAATTTGAGTACCAAGAAGATTTTTTTGTCAAGAAGTGTTGTGTTTGATGAGAAGGGTACTTGGATTTGGGATGCATAGAATTATGACAAGCTAACATTTCCTGTTAATATCAATCTACCTGAGATTGATCATGGAGTTCATCTAGAAGGGAGCAAGTGTACAACACATGAGTTCACAGATTCTCAATCTGATAGTGGTGAATCAAGCACAACTAAAGCTACACCAGTCAAAGAGAGATCATTGAGTGAAATCTATGCTAGATACAATGTAAGCATGATTGAACTAGAGAGTTTCACTGATGCTGCCACTGATATAGCTTGGAAGAAAGCAATGGATGCTGAGATTGAGATGATTGGGAAGAACAAGACTTGGGAATTGGTTGATAAACCATTAGGCAAACCCCTTGTTGGAGTGAAATGGATCTATAAGACCAAATTAAATATGGATGGGACAATTCAGAAACACAAGGCAAGACTAGTTGCCAAGGGGTATACATAGAAGCCAGGGATGATTTCAATGAAACTTTTGCTCATGTTGCAAGATTGGATACCATCAAAACACTCATAGATTTAGCAGCTCAAAAGAAGTGGAAGTTGTATCAATTAGATGTGAAATTAGCTTTTCTAAATGGTGTATTGCAAGATGAAGTCTTCATTGATCACTAGAGGGTTATGTTGTGCAAGGTGTAGAAGATAAGGTCTACAAGCTTAAGAAGCATCAAGGGCTTAGTATGAAGAAATTGATGCTCACTTGCATAACTATGGATTTACCAGAAGTCCTAGTGAAGCAACATTGTATATGAAGTCAATAGGAGAAAATGAAAGCATTATTATCTTTATCTATGTAGATAACATTATCTACACAGGTAGTAGCACTGAGTTGTTGGAAGAATTTAAGTGTGACATGATGAGAAGATATGAAATGATAAACTTCAGACTGCTATATAATTTTCTTGGAATGGGAATTCTTCAATCTAAATCTGGAATTTTCATTAACCAAAGGAAATATGCAGTGAGTTTACTGCAAAAATTTGGGTTGAAGAACTGCAAACCTGTTAGCACTCCATTGGTAGTGAGTGACAAACTCAAGAAAGATGATGAGAGTGAGAAAACAAATGAAAATGTCTATAAACAATTGGTTGGAAGTCTTCTATATCTAACTACAACCAGACCATATTCATGTTTGCAGCCAGGTTACTTGCTAGATTCATGCAGTCAGATATAATACAAGGCACATTAGACTATGGGATTAAATATGAGAAAGGCAAAGAATCAATTCTCAAAGGCTATTATGACAGTGATTGGAGTGGTGATGAAACTGATATGAAAAGCACTTTTGGATATACATTCTCATTTGGAAGTGGGTCTTCTCTTGGGCCTCGGTTAAACAACATAGTGTTGCTTTGTCAACAGTTGAAGCTGAGTACATGAGTACAACTGAAGCAACCACTCAAGCTGTGTGGTTAAGGTTTGTAGTCCAAGATTTTGGTGAAGAACAAGCTGAAGCTACCCCCATCTACTGTGATAATACATCTGCCATTGCTATGACAAGGAATCCATTGTTCTATCAAAGAACAAAGCACATTGGAATAAGGTATCACTACATTCGAGAAGCATTGCAGTCAAACATTATCAAACTGATCCATTGCGAATCAGAAGATCAACTTGCTGATATTTTCACCAAGGCACTTCCCAAAGATCATTTTTGTGCACTCAGGGAGAAGCTCGGAGTTAAACTAGCTACCAGCTTAGAAGGGAGTGTTGGAGCATAAGCATGGCAGCTGGTTCAATCATTCAAGGTTGCAGCAATGAAGAAGAAGAAAAAGCTTGAAATTGTTCAATCAAATTGTGTATTGAACAGACAAGATTAAAACATCTTAATGGTGTGTATCTTGCCACGTGTCCAGTTAGTTAGAAATTAAGTGAAAGCATGTGTGTTGCACGTGATCATAGTCACGGTGCTTTGACGTAATTACAACAGCTATATAGTCGAGTTTGCAGGTGATTTTTGTGGGATCGAATCCAACGTGAATTCAAAGAAAGCAACGTACTATCCTTCTTGAAAGTTCATCCCTGTTATTCCCTCTACAAATTCATTTCAATTTCTCGTCGAATTAATCACAATTACTTAGAGAAATCTAGCTCAAAAGGTAACTCAAACACTAACAATTTCTCCTCATGACATCTTCATAGGGAAAAGCTTCAACTCGTTCATATTCCTTAAGCTATCCTCTCTTTCTTTCTGATCCGGCTGGACCACGTTTTGTTCCGGCCGAACCGTTGGCATTTTCTGATACTCCATTCGTAGTGTACCAGATAGCTTGGGGCATGTAATGTGGCTTTGATTATAGGCCAGCTGCACCTGCTGCTGAATTAAGTAACAAAGAATGCTGAATAATAAAGCACAAAGGATCGAAGAGTCAAGGTTACTAGCTTTGCGGCGTTTAATGTCAATGTGGTGGTTTTTGCTTTGATTTAATAAATCAAGGTTTTAGGCCCGGCTAGCTGCTACTACTGCTGCTTCTACGTACTTAATATATGCTTTGCTTTGCTTTGCTTAATTAATTAATTAACAAAGAATGTTGGAAAGCATAAAACCACCAAATCCATCAATTCGAACTCTTAAAATTTGATCTAACGGTTAAAGTTATTATAACTTCTAATAAGGCTCCCTATTTTTAATCATTGGATTAAATTTCAAGGATCCAGATTAATGGATTTGGAGGATTTGGTGGAAGGGATTTGGAGAAGATCCCTTTCCCTTTTCAATATGCTTTATCCGTACAAGCAACTACCTTTGAAAGCATGCAACACATGCCTCAATAGGACTTGGATCGTCTTCTGAGCTAATGGAGAGGAACCTCCTCATCAATCATCCTGGGCCGTTGGATTTTTATCCAACGGTTACAAACAGGGGGTTCCTTTAAAGTTGTAATGATTGTCACCGTTGGATAAAAATCCAACAGTCCATGATGATTGATGAGGAGGATCCCCTCCATTAGCTCAGGAGAGGAGGATCCAAATCCGTCTCAATATATATATATATATATATATATATATATATATATATATTTTATTTTTATTTTTTTTTAAATTGTTTTATTTGAGGGATGTATTATTATAATATAAACAAAACGGAAACAACCGACAGAACGTAACAAAGATGTTTGTTTATCATTTTCTATGTGGAAAATTACATCTCATCTCATGTCCTTGAACACGTACATAAATATATATAACACACGATACAAGTTGCTCTGGTGAGCTTTGATCAGGGAGTCAGGAGGGGCTGCGGCCTTCCTTGAGTAGCACGAATATGTTGCCGTTGCCTCTCCTCATAATCTGGAGCTCTCCGTCGAGGCACATTGTAAGCAACCACGACCGGGCATTGCCACTCGAGATGGGTAAACCTTTGAAGGGTGTGAGGCTGCCGTCATCGGCTGTGTAAATATCTTTGTCTGATTTTCTGAATAATTGGACAAGGCAACTTGCAACACTAAACAAGTTGGAATGGAATCTCTACATAAGGAATTGGAGAATGAAATCGGAATTGGAGATAATCGAATCGATTCAGTCTAAAACTTAAAGGAGACTCTAGCATAAGCACTAGTATTTAAACCACATACCAGCACTTTAATAAATAGGCTTTTGGGCATGCTTGGAAATGTTTCACTAAAAGAAAATTCTCATAAAAAAATTCGCACATCAGGTGCTGCATCCTTTTCATTCATTATGCCAGAGACCAATATTTTAGTTCGATCGAGCCTGCAAGAAAACTGGGATTCAACAGGTACCGCCGAATTAACAGTACAAACTACATTGAAAGGCAATTAACCAACAGTCCCATTGCACGCTTCAGGAACCATGCATGGCCCCCTAAGAGGTGATTGCACATGTAGCTAAGAAACAATTATTGACACACAAACCAGCTCATCGTAATAGTTTTCTGTTTACTTTGTGTAACTAATTGTAGTCTTAATGTAATTAGTTACACTTGATTAGGTGCTAATCATTATTGACAGTTGTATATATACACAGTTGTAAAGATTCTTTCAATTAATGAAAACAGAACAATTCACAATTCTCATATGGTATCAAACGCCTTTGCTTAACCGCCTCTTCGCGATCCTCTCCATCTCTTTGCGATTCCAAAAAAGAGCTAAGAAACAGTACGTTAGTAACCTTAACTCTTCGATTCCTCTATTCGGCCTGCTTCAGTTTCCCATGTATCAATTTGTCAAAATCATGTTTCTGAAAATGGATGCCTGGTTTTTCAAACCCTTATTCCGCTTCTTTGGCTTTCGCAAGAAGAAATTAATTTGGAGGAAGATTAATGCGCATTGAATCACATAAAATTTTCGTCGGAGCACATGCAATATGTGGTGCAGATTCACCATCTTGCTACATAAATATTTTATTTATTGTTATCATTTGAATATTTCGGATTTTTCTTATTTTCTTCCTATTTTAACAATGTTATTAATTGTGTCTTCATTCACAAGTACAGGCAATAAGTGAAGAATAAAGGCTTTCACAAATTGTTCCTAAAAATTATGTCTCTTGCATGCTTTTATTGATTTGTAATCATCACTACCCGGGTTCAAACCCTATTCTCTTAATGTAAATTAAATAATGATATCACTTGTAATAAAATTAAGAAATAAAATATAAATCTTATTTAAGCGTAATCAAGTTGATTAGATTAATCTAGACTCTTGGATTGAGCCTGTTGTACGAAGAATTACAGGTAATGTTACATAATCTATATATGCGTGCTTCTTAGAGCAACTCCATCCCTAAAAAATGAACTGGCCCAAAATCTATTTAATCCACCCAAATGAATAGTAATTGACTTCAATGAACGGTAATTGCCAAGTGCATCTCTACCCCTAAAAAATGAGCTGAGCAAGACCGTTGGATTTAAAAAAAAAATGAAATCCAACTGTCCAAAAGTGGACACGTGGCCCACGGTAAGATTCTGGCAATTTTTTTTTCTTAATGCTAGAACACACGCCCACGCGCCAATTGCATAAAAAAATAAATAAATAAAAAATAAATAAAAAATCACATGGCTAACATCAACCTAGCGTCATGTAGGCCGGTCTCTTGCTCAATCCATTATGTGCTGGACTCAAAGCTGGCCTTCACTTTGGGCTAGCCTATTGGGTGGGATGGAGTGGGTTTTTGGGGGACTGGCCTTAAAAATAGACTTTGGGCTAGCACATTTGTTAGGGATGGAAGTGCTCTTATAAGCATACAAGTTTAAACCGCATTGATGTGCACACACTTGTGTGTGTGTGTGTGTGTGTGTGTATTTTGTAACGCTCCCTGTCTTGGGTCTTGAATCAGTGTCTGTATTTGTTTACACTGCAATCCCCTCTTAGAGGGCCATCCATGGTTCCTGAAGTGTGCAATAGTTGCAGCCGATTTCATGGCTTCCATGGACTTGTACATCATGTAACTGGCCCCAGTTATAACTTAGCCAATGGGACGACTTGTTAATTGCCTTTCAATGAAGTTTGTACTGTTAATTAGGCGGTACCTATTGAATCGCCGTTTAATCTTATAGGCTCGATCGTACTAAAAGATGGTCTCTGGCATAGTGAATGAAAATGATGCAGCACCTGATGTGCGAATTTTTTTTTATGTGAATAAGTTCTTTTTAGTGGAACTTATTATGTGAATTTTTATGTGAATTTTTTTTTATGATGCAGCACCTGATAAGTTCTTTTTAGCTAATAAGTTTTTTTTATGTGAATAAGTTCTTTTTAGCTAACAAGTTCTTTTTATGTGCATTTTTTTTTTTATGATGCAGCACCTGATAAGTTCTTTTTAGCTAACAAGTTCTTTTTATGTGAATAAGTTCTTTTTAGCTAACAAGTTCTTTTTATGTGAATTTTTTTTTATGATGCAGCACCTGATGCGCGAATTTTTTTTTATGGATGCCCAAAAGCCTACTGATTAAAGTGCTTATATGGTTTAAATATCGAAAGGCAATTAACCAACAGTCCCATTGCACGCTTCAGGAACCATGCATGGCCCCCTAAGAGGTGATTGCACATATAGCTAAGAAACAATTATTGACACACAAACCAGCTCATCGTAATAGTTTTCTGTTTACTTTGTGTAACTAACTGTAGTCTTAATGTAATTAGTTACACTTGATTAGGTGCTAATCATTATTGACAGTTGTATATATACACAGTTGTAAAGATTCTTTCAATTAATGAAAACAGAACAATTCACAATTCTCATATGGTATCAAACGCCTTTGCTTAACCGCCTCTTCGCGATCCTCTCCATCTCTTTGCGATTCCAAAAAAGAGCTAAGAAACAGTACGTTAGTAACCTTAACTCTTCGATTCCTTTATGCTTTATTATTCAAGATTCTTTGTTGCTTAATTAAGTAAAACATACAGCAAATGGTAACTTTAAATATCCAGCTAGAAAATGGTAACTTTAAATATTCGATCATTTTAAGCTTTACTCAGATGGACTATAAATCAAACCGAAAACCACCACATTAAACTCACCAAGCTGGCTAGTACTCAGATGGAGTCCCAGAGAACGCCCACTGTTCCACCATATCAAAATGAGGAAGACGACCTAAAGAATAAGGTAGCAAGATTAGAAGAAATGAAAATCCCTTATGAACATTTCATACAGGGTAACTGGGAAGGCGTGAAGAAATACTACGAGACGTATCCGGCAAAATTGCTCAGGCCAATGACGCTGAACGGGAACAATGTACTTCACCTTGCGGCTTCTTGCAGCAGCAACTGTCAAAGAGACCTCAAATTTCTTATTGATATATGCAGCGGTTCAACCAGCAACATGAGTTGTTCTTTGAGGATTCCGAATAATGACGGAAACAATGTTCTTCACCAGGTGGCTGTGTCCGGCAGTGTGGAAGCGGCTGAGTTCTTGGTGAACAAATACAACGACCCTGTCCCAGACATTTGTCATACTGATGAAGAGAATGACACGCAGCCACTGCTGTGGACTCGGAACAAATTAGGAGAAACTCCACTGTACAGAACGGCTGCTTTCGGTCACACTAAATTGGTCAAGTTTTACTGTGACAAACTGAAGGCAGAAAGTCCGGACAATCTAATTAAGAAGCAGTTCAAGAGATCTGACAAAATCTCCATTCTTCATATTG
The DNA here is from genome assembly GCF_041283825.1 of Pyrus communis. NCBI lineage: Eukaryota > Viridiplantae > Streptophyta > Magnoliopsida > Rosales > Rosaceae > Pyrus > Pyrus communis. The sequence continues at coordinate 688,337 of NC_142569.1, forward strand.
CTGTCATCGCCCAACATTTTGGTCTCTCTCTCTCCCTCAAAAATGCATACATTGATTCACAACACGTAATATATATGAAGAGATGCAGATTAATAACTTTTGCTCTTTTGTCTTCCACAATGCAGAGACTGCTTATTGGTTGCTAAAGAGGTACAGGAATCTAGGAAAAAAGAGAGACGCAGAAGGATTGACAAGCCTTCAGTTGTTAGCCCAAATGCCAACTGCCCTTGGGCCACGGTTTCAAGAAAGCCAATGGAAGATGCTCATTTATCATTGTACGTATCCTTACTCAACTGCTATGTACAAGAGTATGATTGTGCGCGCCTTTTCTTTGTAAAGCATTAATATTATAGTTAATTATTGTTATATATGCAGGCCTTCCTGATGGAGGTGATGTGGTCACACCAAATCAGAAGGATGATGTGGAGAGCAGCACGGATAGCCACCATCCCCGTCAATCCATCTTTCGGAACAAGTTTGCAGGTCATCTAATTAATTGATCGAATAATTAAACGGATACCTAGCTAAATCGTTTACTTCAGTTGGATTTTTTCAATGTTCCTAACGAAGTTGCTTGCATAAAATGGTTGGCAGTTGTTGTGAAGGCTTACTATTCATTAAAGAAATCCCTTGCTAAAGGTTTGTTTACTTTCTGCCTTTGCCTCAGCGTATTTTTATCTAGGCGAACTCTTGTTACTGGGACTCTAGAAAAGTCATTACGCACTTATTTCTTATGATTTTACAACAGAAAAAGAAGAGTGCATGATGACTTCGTTGGAGTACCAATAACAACTGTCTAATTATGACACACTAATGTATACATATGCTTGATCATGTGATAAATAGAAGAAGGAGGCCTGCAGAGCGGCATAATATATAGGATATGGAAGGACAAGAAAAATAAAAAATCACTAAAGAAACTCATCAAATTGCTCGTCGAGGATGACCATTCTTGGTTCACTACTAACAAGGACGCAAAGCCCAAGGCTGTTTCTGTGGGGCCAGTGAATAAAGATCGTGATTCCGGTGGTGAAATAGGAAAGGAAGCAACCAAATCGGGTAAGGGGGCGAAGATTGAAGTTTACAACTCTACCCCATTGCTTATAGCAACTATCAAAGGAATTATGCCCATTGTGGAAGAGATACTTAAGCAGCATCCTCAGGCAGTCGAGCACCTTAACAACGACGAACAGAACATTTTGCATCTGGCCATTCTGAACCGTCAGACAAAGATCCTTAATCTTATTCAAAACAAACCAACTTTGAAGTCGAAGCTGAATGAGAGGATAGACCGCAATGGAAACACCATTTTGCACCATGCTGCAGATAGGAGTTACTATTCTATATCGTTGTCTCAGAAATTAATAGGCCCTGCCATGCAATTGCAAGCTGAGCTGCGCTGGTTCCTGGTAATGTTCTCTTGCTAATGTTGTTGCACAAATATTTATATTACCGATTAAGTCCATCAATCTTATCAAATACTTATATTGTCAGGCAAATACTTATGTTACTAATTAAGTCTGTTCACTTTGGTAAAAGACTCATGTTGTTAGACAAATACTTCTATTACAAAATCTATGTATACGTGGCCATGATTAATGCGTACGTACGTGTTTGTGTCAGCGTGTAAGAGAGATAGTACCGCCTCATTACACCATTCACCACAACAAGAAGGATCAAACAGCGGAGGAGATGTTCAACTATTGGCATGACCAACTTCTGGAGGACGCACAAAAATGGGTAAAAGAAACGGCTCAGGCATGCTCAACCGTGGCGGTGCTAGTGGCCACTGTAGTCTTTGCAGCTGCCTACGCCATTCCCGGGGGTACTAATGACCAAAGTGGCCTTCCTGTTTTTCGGGACGATCCTCTCTTTTTGCTCTTCACCTGCATGGACGTTGTGGCCATCGCCTGCTCATTATCTTCTGTGGCATTCTTTCTCTCGGTCCTCTCCTCCCCTCTCGAGTACCCATATTTCGTTGACAGCATTCCAAACAAGATCTTGACAGGATTCGTCTTGCTTTTCTTCTCCATGGCAACCACCATGCTGGCCTTTGCTGCCACCATTTTGCTCTTGATTCGTGTAGAGAAGAAATGGACCAAGTCTCTACTTTACCCTATTGCTTTCTTCCCGGTCCCTCTATTCGGCCTGCTGCAGTTTCCTATGTATCAAACTTTCAAAGTCACGTTTCAGAAAATTCATGCCTGGTTTTTCAAACCCTTACTCCGCTTTACTGGCATTCCCAAGAGAAGATCAATATGGGGCACTGAGTAAGGCATATAGAATCACATAAACTTTTCATCGTAGCACACTATGTGGTGCAGATTCACAGGCTTGCAACACAAGTATTTATTTGTTGTTATCATTTCAATATTTTGGATTTTTCATATTCTCTCCTATTTTCACATTTTTATTGGGTCTTCATTTACAAGTATGGGCAATAAGGGCTAGTCCAAAATTGTATGCTAAAGATTATGTCTCTTGCATGGTTTTATTGATTTGTAATCATTATTTGTATTTATATGTCATCTTTGATCAAGTGATGGATTATTTTGGTGGATAACAATATCACTTGCAGTAAAATTGATAAATAAAAAATAAATCATATTTAAGCGTAATCAAGTGGTTAGACTGATCTGCTTCCCTTCTACACCAACACTCACATATCCATGATAATTAAGTGATTATACTTGGCCATAGGGCTACCTCATAGGCAGTGGCGGGGGTCAATGCTTTTGTCAATTTGGTCTACCCATCCACCTAGCATGGCGACTTCATAATGTTTTTCTCAGTTGAAAAGGAGAAAAATATATGAAATAATGCATTTTTTGTTCACCCCTCATTGGTTACCATTAAAATTTTTGATTTAATTAATTTAAGAAACAAATCTTAAGTTTAAACGAATTTAACAACAACTAATGAGGGCAAAAGATTTGAACTCAAAGAAAGGTGATTGAAAAGAGAAAGAAGGTGATGCATGGCCTGGGATATGGCGGCATATCCCATGTCAGAAGTCACCTTCCTTCTCTTTTTAATCACCTCTCTCTGATCTCCCTCACATTATCCTATATTAATTAAGCAGCTACCTCGGCCAACTATTACAGGAATTGTGCCCATTGTGGAGGAGATACTTGAGCAGCATCCTCAGGCAGTCGAGCACGTTATCTATATATAACGAACGCAACGTTTTTCATTTGGCAATTAAGCACCATCAGAAACCAATTCTTAAGCTTATCAAAAGCAAACCAACTGTATTTGAATGCTGAATGAGAGGATCAACTGCGATGGAAACACTATATTGCACCATGCTGCAGATATGAGTTTCCACTCTATAACATTGTCTTAGAATTTAATGGGTCCTGCCATGCAGTTGCAGGCAGAGCTGCGCTGGTTTATGGTAATGTTCCATTGCTAGATTTACGTTGTCAGACAAATACTTATGCTACTACTAAGTTTCTCGACTTGATAAAAGACCTATGTCGTCAGACGACTGCTTATGTAACTAATTAAGCCTGTTGACATGATAAAAGACTTACGTTGTCAAACAGATATTTATGTTACCGAGTATGAGATCGACTTGGTAAATATGTACTTTGATTTTATCAGCGTGTGGTAGAGATACTACCACCTCATTACGGCATGTACCACAACAACAAGGATCAGACAGCGGAGGAGCTGTTCTACCATCATGAGCATAACGAGCTTTTGAAGTCGGTGCAAGAATGGATAAAAGAAACGGCGGAGTCGTGCTCAACCGTGGCGGTGCTAGTGGCCACTGTGGACTTTGCAACCGCCTACGCTATCCTGGGGGTAATCACCAAAGTGTCCGTCCTGTTTTCCATGACAATCCTCTATTTTTGCTCTTCACATGCATGGACGTTGTGGCCATCTCCTGCTCGTTGTCTTCTGTGGCTTTCTTTCTCTCTGCCCTCTCCTCTCCACCCGAGTACCCGCTTTTCTGCAGCAGCCTTCCTCGCGAGGTCATGAGTGGATTCGTCTTGCTCTTCTTGTCCATGGCAACCACTATGCTCGCCTTTGCCGCCACCATTTTGCTCTTGATTCGCGTCGAGATGAAATGGACAAAGTCTCTACTTTACCCTATTGCCTTTTTTTCCCAGTCCCTCTATTCGGCCTGCTTCAATTTCATATGTATCAGTCTTCCAAAGTCATGTTTCAGGCAATTGATGCCTGGTTTTTCAAAGCCTTACTCCGCTTTCTTGGCCTTCCCAAGAGGAGATCAATAAGGGGCAAGAATCACATAAACTTTCGTCGCGGCAGAATAAGTGGTGCAGATTCAAAAATTTTGCAACATAAGTTATTGTTAGATTTGTAGTTATCATTTGAATATTACATATGGGTTCGTCTTCTTTTCTCCCCAATATAATGTCACAATTTTGTTTTTGTCTTAAATTTAAACTATGGGAAAATTAGAAAGAGCGGTGTGTTTCCCTCTATGCACTCAAGTTCAAAGCTGCTTTTCCATAGTTGGATTGGATTGGATTAGATAATTAGAATATGCTCCTCAGTTAATGGAATTTACATAAGAAAAAAATCAGAGCAAACTTCATGAAACACCTCAAGTATAAGCCCACGATACTCATCTGAATTCATCGAAACATAATAATTCAAGAGGCTACGAAGATCTTTAGGCTCTTGTATTCGGTTTGCCACTATCATCGCCGCCATGGACTCCCTGAAATCCTCCCTCGGATCATAAGAACACATCTCCATCGCAACCATTACAACAAATTTAGTCCCTCCTCCTGCTTGAAGTTGATCATGATCATCACCAGCTCGCTGCTTTCTTCTCCGATGATCAACGTGCCTCGAGCCCTCCTGCCCTTCCCTGATCATCTGGTCGAGTCTCTCTTGAACCATGGCATGCGATAGGCTTGATATTGAAGGGTACCTATCGGAACTAGAGCTGGCTACTTCCTCCGAGCTAGACGAAGACACACTAAGCCGGCAGCTGCTGCAGCACAATGCCTTGCATATTCTCCGTTGCTTCTTGGAGGAGGCTTTCGTTTTAGACATGGTTTGAATTGGAGCTTTGAAGGAAGTTTTGTGCCAAATTAATCATTTATGCACCCTTGGCATTTGTGGGGTTTGTTAATCATGATTGTGTCTTGTGTTTTATAACATTTTAATAGATGAGTTGGTAATGCAAGAAGGCAAATGGGGAACATTCTTTTAGTTAATCGAGCCAGTAATCATGATGCTTAATAGTTTATTTTGTAGGGTCTAATTACTGTTAGTTGGCACATCCTTTTGAGGAGTTTGGTTAACATGAAAAGTAGTGGTTCTATTCCATGAGAGCTTGTTTGGAAGGCTCCGTATGGGATTGCTTTTGTAGGAAGTACTTATCTTCGTAAGCGCTTGATTAGAAGAACCCTTACTAGAAACACCTCGAAATTTTTATTATAAATATAAAGTAATTTTTCTGGAAAGTCACTTTGAAGTGTTTCTTGTTGAAGAAAAAGAAACGCATAACGTGTTCTTCTCTAGAAAGTACTTTATGATTCCTAAGCACTTTTGACATTTTTAGTCAAATGTAGTCGTAAGTTCTTGATTGTCAAGAAGACTTTAAAAGCATTTGGAAGAGCTGTTTTAAGTAAAATTTTGCTTCTAATAAAAGCACTTATGAGATGAGAATAATTTTTTGTAGTTAAACATTTCCCCAACATTGCCGAAAACCTATTTGATTAAAGTGCTTATATGGTTTAGGTACAAAAAGTGCTTTTGCTAGAGTCCTTTTTTTTTTTTTTTTTAAGTTTTAGATTATAAAAGGAAGTGGAGAGATTCCATTCATCTAAATTAATGACTTGTTTAGTTCTTCATGTTGCCCTATCCAATCATGCAGAAGAAATTATATTAAATGATGCAGCAGACAGTCTTTAAATGCCAAGTTCATGTGTATTGGGAGTATAAGGTTTAATTAAAGTTGTCCCTTAGAAATTGTCAAGTTATTGTTGGAGATTGTAAGAGTCTCATAGAAAGTAGGAGTCTTTTAATATTGTAAGCCTTTATAATTCTTATGCTAAAAAAGGATTGTCAGTCAGACTTTGAATGTAATTGAAAACTTCTAGCAAACACTTTGCTCGTTCTATTTTCTGGTTAAGTAAGCCCCACAGATTCTTGCCTGGTTGAGTGATTCCCAGAGCTACGATCGTATTTGTTCTCCACTCTTTCTGTTGGCTTCCCTGCCTTAAGTGGTATCAAAGCCAAGTTTTGCTTCTCCACCAATATGGTGAGAGGGCGTGCAAATCGTGGTAGGCGAACTGCTCTCATGGAAAATATTTATCAACTAGACGAATTTGAAGAACTGAGGCGATCGCATGAAAACTTGCAGCGAATGATGGAAGAAATTTTGTGCCGACTCTCTAACCAAGAGATTGGCAATGACGCCCGTGGGTTCGTTGGAGAACCATTCCACGCACCAAATGGTCAATATGAAGATGATTGTGACGATTCGTTGAGCTCCAGTGCACATTCTTCGGTGGTGGCTATGGAACGTCTTGCAAGGGCGTTCGAGATTGCAGATAAGAGTATCCTCGTGTTGATGTGCCTGATTTTGATGGTAAACTTGACCTGGGTTCTATTGTGATTGGATTGCTTCTCTAGAAGCATTCTTTGATTGGAAGGATATGATAGAAGAAAGGAAAGTGAAGTTTGTTGCCACAAAACTCAAGGGCCATGCCTTAATTTGGTGGCAGCAATATCAGCAAGGTCGTGAACGGAGGGGATTATGTCGTACAAATACTTGGGCTGAAATGAAGCTGAAGCTTGATGACAAGTTCTTACCCGTTGATTTCAATGAGACTCTATATCAAAAGTTTCTCCATCTTTGCCAGAAGCCAGAGCAAAAGCATAGCTGAGTACATAGAGGAATTTTACAAATATTTGAGCTACTTAAACTTGCAGGAAACTGATGATCAATTAATGGCAAGGTACTTGAGCGGATTGAAGACGTCCGTATATGATGGGATAATTTTGGGGCATCATGGGGAATCTGGAAGAATGTTATCAAATGACCTTGAAAGCAGAAAAGAAATTGAATAGAGCATCTATGAAGCACATCATGATAACTCCAAGCACTTCGAAAGAAAAATTAAAAACCATAAGGCCCTCTACTCGATCAACGTCCCTTGATAAAATGAATGTCAATGAGCGTGCAAGCAACTCATATGGTCGCCAAAAAGAAGACGGGTGTTTTCGTTGTGGTTTGGAAGGGCACATGGCCTACGAGTGTCCACAGAAAAAGAAAGAAGCTCGTTTGAACCTGATTCACGAAGATGAGGATAAGTAAACAGAGCCCATATACGACATGGATGGGGAAGGAGAAATTCCACAAGAAGCATGTGAACCTGATAATGGAGCCGAAAGCCTTGTTATTCAAAGAATCTTAGTAGCCCCAAAATTGCAGGAGGAGGAAAACTGGTTGAGAACTAATATTTTTCATACTTACTGCATTGCTTACAAAAGAAAGTGCACGCTGCTAATTGACTTTGGCAGCTGCGAGAACATGGTGTCCAAAGGAATAGTGGAAAAACTACAATTAAATTGTGAGAAACATCCACGACCTTACAAAATTTCAGGGTTCAAGAAAGGTGGTGAGGTCCCAATCAAGGAACGTTGCTTAGTGCAATTTTCAATTGGTAAATACCAAGATAATATTTGGTGTGATGATCTCCCTATGGATGCTTGTCACATTTTGCTTGGGAGACCATGGCAATTTGATCGGAGAGCTATTCATGATGGGTACAACAATACTTACTCTTTTAATTTCAAAGAAGTCAAATATATTTTAACTCCATTAAAAGAACCACCTTGCAAAGAGGCTCTTGTTAGTCTTCTGTGTATGAAAGAATTCATACGCGTATTTGAAAAGAATGGCATTGCTTCTGCCATTCTAGCATTTCCTTGTGTTGAAAAGAAAAGAGTACCAGTTCCAGATGGCATAAAAGGTTTACTAGAAGAATTTGCGGATGTTGTCCCTGATGAATTACCCGATAGGCTGTCACCAATGCGTGAAATCCAACATCGCATTGACTTGGTGCCAGGTGCCACTTTGCCTAATCTACCTCACTACAGAATGATCCCAAGAGAACACACTGAACTTCGACGCCAAGTCAAAGAGCTACTGAAGAAATGTTACATTCGGGAGAGTATCAATCATTGTGCTGTTCCAGCACTGCTCGCATAAAAAACAGATGGATCGTGGAGGATGTGCACTGACAGCCGGGCCATTAACAAAATCACCGTAAGATACATATTTCCAATCCCAAGACATGACGACATGTTTGATATGCTTCATGGAGCACAGGTTTTTTTCAAAAATTGATCTCCATAGTGGGTACCATCAAATAAGGATTCGAGCAAGTGATGAATGGAAAACGACTTTCAAGACGAAGGATGGGCTCTATGAATGGCTTATCATGCCGTTCAGCTTAACTAATGCTCCAAGCACCTTCATGAGGTTGATGAATCAGGTATTACGACCGCTAATTGGGAAATTTCTAGTTGTTTATTTTGATAATATTCTCATATTTAGTCCTACCCAGATGGAGCACTTGAATCATGTTCGGCAAGTATTGGAGATTCTTAGGAAATAGCAATTGTATGCAAACATCAAGAAATGTTCTTTCATGACCAACAATGTAGTTTTTTTGGGGTACGTTGTTTCATCTGAAGAAATAAAAGTTGATGCTGTGAAAGTCAAGGCAATTGTAAATTGGCCTATCCCCAAGTACATAACTAAAATGCGGAGTTTCCATGGACTAGCCACGTTCTATCGACACTTTATCAAGAACTTTAGTTCTCCGTTGACAGATTGTATTAACTCTGGTCAATTTTCATGGACCAAATATGCTGAAGAAAATTTCAACTTAGTTAAAAGAAAGCTTACTGAATCACCGGTTCTAGCTTTGCCTAATTTTGAGGAAGTTTTCAAAGTTGATTGTGACGCATCGCATGTGGGCATTGGTGCAGTCCTTAGTCAAAAAGGACGTCCTATTGCTTTTTTCAGTGAGAAATTAAAAGCTGCAAAGAAGGGTTATTCTACTTATGATGTTGAGTTCTATGCTATTGTACAAGCTTTGAAGTTATGGCGCCATTACCTCGTCCATGCAGAATTTGTATTGAACTCTGATCGTAAGTTCGTTTTC
>NC_142569.1:702500-747500 GCF_041283825.1 Pyrus communis
ATTATTTGCTACCACACAAAACCCATTAATTGCACCTAATTTTTTCCACTCAACCATACCTAACATTGATTCTACCTAACATTGATTCTCAACATTGGCCAAAATCGGAATTTTATCATTGTCAATGGATATTTATTTAAGACACAACCTTGTGTCCCTGAAAGTTCCTTGAGGCTCCAAATTATTACTGAGTTGCATGGGGGAGGCTTAGGCAGACATTAGCCTTAGGCGGTCATTAAATTACGTTGCTAACACATTGTTTGGATTCATATGGATGATCATATTTAATCCATATGTAGAAAAGCATCATTTACTAGCAATCAAGTTGTTAAAATGAGTCGACGGCGTTGCGATAATGATCATTAGTAACTAATAAAGCAAAGAGAAAAGCATAGCAGCCTGAGATTAAAGTGATATGTTGGCTAAAGCCGTCAAACAAGAGCTTTGTAGTTTAATTGATAAATAGCAGTTTTCTCTGCACACGAAGCTTTAATTATTGTTTTTCTGCCTCATGGTAGCTAAAGTCGTCAACTCGATGAAGTGGCTCATAGTTTAACTTATTAGTTCATTCAATTTTGCTAAATTTTGTTAGATTTTCTTCGTACGAGCTCCTAATTGACCTTTTAAATAGAAGGAGATGAGACGGAGGAGAATTAGGAGGAGAGAGAATTCAACTTCACTTGAAAAACCATCAAGTTCTGATTACAAACAATTTTTTACTTTACACTGAATGAATAGGATAATATTTGAATCTAAAACATAGTAAGGTGAAAGAAATACCTTATCCACCTGGATGTAAAAAACTAGCTCGATTCTCATGTAGCACGTCTGCATTGAGGGGACACAAAATTATGACTCAAACCACTAATTTTGGGTTTTGTATGGTTTGGAAACTCAAATGTTGGCCCAAACAATTGGGCCTAATAGTTTGATACCCAATTGCCAATCAAATCTTGTCACCAAACACCCTTGTTTCGAACGCAAACGAAAGATCCGCGATTCCGGAATATGCCAAATCGCGTCTAGATTTCTGGCGCCCACCAACTACGGGAAGGTTAGGTGTCTACCTACGCAAAACCCGCCACCAACATCCACTGCGGTTTATACCACCAAAACAGACCATACAGCACCACATCGCCAAATCTTGTCCGTCCAATTTCCGAAACACCTTCGCATCCAATGGGCCACCTAACATTCCGCTCCAGGGCGGAGAGTCCAATGACGTTCCTACCCTTCTCCACTCCTCGTTTAAACGCCCACACTCACTGTCGGGAGTCAAACGCGATTCGATAGATTTCACTCTCCGTTCGCAGTCCCGCCTAAAACACTCGAAGATCTCGGAGACACTGTCTGTGCGTGTTAGGTTTCAATGGCTCCAGCATCACTGATTGCTAACGGCGGTGCTGCCGGTGCTGAGTTAGTTTCAGCACCTGTCACCGGCCGATTCGTCTCCGTCTACAGCGAGGTCCAGGCCAGTCGTATCGACCATGTACTTCCTCTCCCTTCCGTGCTCAAAAAGCCCTTCAAGGTTGTGGACGGTCCCGCTAGCTCCGCCGCCGGCAATCCTGGTCAGCTTATTATTCCTTCTTCTTCTTCCGCTTTGTGCTCGGATCCATGCGTTTTTCTAGCGTTTGATCTCGGAGAAATTTTGAAGTTCAATTTTTGTCGATTAGGTTTAGCGATCAGACTGTAGAATTTGTGCTTTTTGGATTTTCTACTCCGTATTTGATCGTCTCTCGTTTCGGTTTCTCAGAGGAGATCGCGAAGTTGTTTCCTAATGTTTTCGGTCAGCCATCTGCACTGTTGGAGCCAAGCGATTCCGATTCGGGTCTACCGGAGCAGAAGTTGAAGATCGGTGTCGTTTTATCTGGAGGCCAAGCGCCTGGAGGACACAATGTGATATCTGGAATTTTCGGTGAGGGTCTTAATTATCAATTTTATATGTTTCGTAAACTTTGTTTTTCTTTTCGAATTTTGGTTGATTTCGATCCGTGTTTTGGTGTTAGATTACTTGCAAGACCGCGCCAAAGGAAGCACAATGTATGGTTTTAGGGGCGGGCCTGCTGGGATAATGAAAAACAAATACATCGAACTTACCCCCGAGTATATTTATCCATACAGAAATCAGGTGAGTGTTTTGAATGTGAATTTTTACCTTGTGTGAAGCTTTTACCTCAAGTTAATTGTTGAAAGGATCGATTATCTGGCACGGGGATATGTGCGTGTCTATGTTTAAATTCTTGAAAGCAATATATACAGCACATACTTAGCTACATATATGCTTCTGTTTTACTTGTAGGTTCATTTTGGCTAGAAGATAATTGACGTGTTGCTTGTATTTTCGTCTTATCAGGGTGGTTTCGATATGATTCGCAGTGGAAGGGACAAGATTGAATCTCCAGAGCAGGTGGCTCTTGTTTCCTTTGTGAAGATATTTATGTTAAGTATGTTTATCTAACCAACTAACCATTTTAAATGGATATGTATTGTAGTTTAAACAAGCACAAGAAACAGCTGTGAAGCTTGATTTGGATGGGCTTGTTGTTATCGGTGGAGATGACTCAAACACAAATGCCTGCCTCCTTGCTGAAAACTTCAGGTATGTTGTGACGAAGTTCTTTGGAATAATTTTACTTGCCATTCCAAACGTGGTGCCCTTTGATGCAATTATGAGAGTAGGTTACTTTTTGTTTTGATATAATTGTTTCTCGGGTTTTGTAATTTTTTTCTTTATCTGTTAAACCAGGGTGAAGAACTTGAAAACTCGTGTGATAGGTTGCCCCAAAACCATTGACGGTGACTTGAAATGCAAAGAGGTCCCCATAAGTTTTGGATTTGACACTGCTTGCAAGGTGACTATAACCATATTTCTTTTTTTCTCTTGGTACTATTAATAACTCAAATTGTACAGGTCCATGTTGTATTGTTATTAATTTTCATCTTCCCATCACAAACATGAAAGCACCTTTAATTCCTATACCTAAAGTAGCATGTGTAAATTCTTCCTGATCACAGGAGTTCAATGAACATTTAGACACCTTACTTGATACATTTAGCTAACATTCACTCTTCTAGCATAATTGTAATAGGCTGTTAAAAACTTTATGCAGATATATGCAGAAATGATTGGCAATGTCATGACAGATGCCCGGTCAACCGGAAAATATTATCATTGTAAGTAAATCAAATTTCTACTAGATGCATTTTTAAATTTTTCAATCTTATGTTTGCGGTGTAAAATATAATTTTGTGTATCTGTCTGTAGTTGTACGACTTATGGGGCGTGCGGCTTCACACATTACATTAGAATGTGCTTTGCAAACTCATCCAAACATTACAATTATTGGAGAAGAGGTACTTCAGTTATATTTTTCATCATATTCAATTTGCTCACATTGCTTTTTTTATTAATTAAATTGGTGTTGTGGGAATATTAACGCAATAAGAATTGGTGTCTCCGTCACAACTGATCGACACTTACTTTCTAATGTTCATCATGTATTCTTGTGGAAAGCAATATGGTGCAAAGTAATTTATTGGTGCAACCAAAAGATATCCATTTGCCGAATACATCTGACTTATATCTTTCTTCAGGTTGCTGCAAAGAAGCTGACACTGAAAAATGTCACTGACCACATTGTGAATGTAATCTTGAAGCGTGCTGACCTTGGTTATAACTATGGTGTCATACTTATCCCTGAGGGTCTAATTGATTTCATTCCCGAGGTAGTATCCTAGATCTTAAATATAACAACTTTATACCCTTCTTTCTCCTTATTCCTTTGTTTACTTGGAAAGCAAGTGTGCTACTGTTCCACACAGAGGCACACTCAAATAACTGCATTGACTAAAATTAATGTTTGTAACCTTGCCATTTGCAGGTGCAGCAACTTATTGCTGAACTGAATGAAATTCTGGCCCATGAGGTTGTAGATGAAGATGGGCTGTGGAAGAAGAAACTTACAAGCCAATCTCTAGAGCTTTTTGATTTCCTACCTGAAGCAATCCAAGAGCAGTTGATGCTTGAAAGAGATCCTCATGGAAATGTTCAGGTAGATTTTTCATTTTCCAATTTGACTTAAATCCGTCCTGGGATTTTCTGGGCACATCATGCATGCTAATATTTATTTTTACCACTAGGTTGCCAAAATAGAAACAGAGAAGATGCTTATTCAAATGGTTGAGACAGACTTGGAGAAGAGGAAGCAGGAAGGTTCATATAATGGCCAGTTCCAAGGACAATCTCACTTTTTCGGGTACTTAATTTTTAACTTAATGACATAATCCTTTGGCTAAATGTGGTTTCAATGATTAAGAATAAGTGCATCCCATGTGTTGGGGCTTTGAGGGTAACTGATTTGCTCGCTGGCATGGATTGATCAGGATACAGGTTTAGTGGTTGTGTATCGGAGATATTGCTTAATGTTTGCATCCCTAATTTTGTTCACATGTTGTCATTTTTTTTTTTTTTTTTTTTTTTTTGTAGGTATGAAGGAAGATGTGGTTTACCAACCAACTTTGATTCTACCTACTGCTATGCATTGGGTTATGCCGCTGGAGCTCTCCTTCACAGTGGAAAAACTGGGTTGATATCATCAGTTTGTACCACTATCCTATATCTCATTTATTCAGTGTGCCAAAATATATTTTTTCTTAATTAGGCTTGTATTAGTTGCTGTTGGTTCCATATTCCATCGTCATAGTTGTATTATTTCTTACTATTAAGTCTTTTTATGCATGTAATTTTTCGTGACGTGGATCCAGGTTGGGAATTTGGATGCCCCTGTGGAAGAATGGACGGTTGGTGGAACAGCATTGACTTCATTAATGGACGTGGAAAGGAGACATGGTATGGTGAATCTTTCGTTATTGTTTTTATGTAGCTGTATGTTCATTTCCCGGGTCCTAGGCATACCATCAGATCATTGTCTCTCCAAAAATAATGACAATTATCTTTAAACTGATAAATTGCCTTCTGTGTTTTTCAAAAGTTTTCCTTAGGAAAGAGTAGTTTAGGATCTTATATAAGACATACTTGGATATATCGTGGCGATCTGATTCCTTCTAAATTATTGGAGATTTTCTGATTGTTGAATTTGTTTTCCAGGTAAGTTCAAGCCTGTCATCAAGAAGGCAATGGTAGAACTTGAAGGTAAAAGATTTCTCGAGAGTATTCATGTTTCTGTTTTCGGCATAGTGTGATTCAAGTATTATGTTATAAAGATCACACTCAACTCTTGACTTATGTCGGATTTTCAGGTGCACCATTCAAGAAATTTGCATCCCTGAGGAACGACTGGGCTATCAACAACCGTTACATAAGTCCTGGTGGGTTATGAATACCAATATTTTATGAAGTTCATGAGGTTTTCTTTTCTCAGTCTTGGTTTTCTCCACCGTCATGGTTGGACTGGTTTTTCCGAGTCCAACAAAACTATCAGCGATTACTGTTAACCATGAGTCGATATTGTGATTTCCATTTTAACCGCAGCTACATTTCTCCGTAACTCATCTGAAATTTTTTCCGTTGCAGGTCCCATTCAATTTCATGGCCAAGCATCCAACGCTCTCAGCCACACACTACTCCTGGAACTCGGAGTTTCTGTTTAAGCTTAGAGTTTCCTGTATCCCTTGCTTGTGAAATTTCTTATGACCTTGAGAAAACAATTTGATATTTCGTTCAGCATCGTTGACATCTTTGTGTTCTCTTGCGTTTGAGTAGAATGGTGACTTTATGCTCAAAGGACGACAATGTAGAAGAAAACATTTTGGGTATTTGTCAACCCACCCCATTTTTTTGCCTTGAAGAAAATTCCGCGGCTACATTTCTCTGCATCGAAGTGTGGCCAAGGATATATCATGGAAATACACTTGTTTAATTTTGTTGGTTTTTTTGGCCGGATTTACTCAATTTGACGGCTAGAAATAAATAGGTATGTGAGAAATCACTTCCCTTCACTATTCTCGATCGAACAACCATGGATATCGCATCAACTATTGATCGTCAATGAGGATCGTTTGTGCGACTAAAATCAAGCAAAGCTCAAAAAAAAAACAAAATATAACGAGTTTCGATAGGGATGACAGTATTTTAGAAGAGATTGATGACTTGAAGCGTAGGTTTAGTCTTTTCTCCTATAGGTGGCAGCAACACAAAGGCAACATGGTGACTCGCGCGTTGGCAGACCTAGTGATGGGAGGATTTAATACAAGAATGGAGGAGGAATCATTTGGTTATCTTCATTCCTTGAAATTGATTTGGAGAATGATAATTGATTGTAATTGGCGAGCAAGATGTTCAAGCGCTCTTTTTCCTTCTTTCTTGGAGGTTTTTCGATGAGGCTCCTCTTGCTTTCACAAACTCTTTGTGCTCTGGTTTATACAGCAATGAAAAACTCAATTGTATCAACAACAACAACAAAAAAAAAAAAAAAAAAAAAAAAAAAAATCCAATTTCAGGCATATTGCGATATCATTTCACTTTCAAGCCAAATTGCAATTTAAAGTTTTACACGAAAATGGAAATATAGTTGTTAACCATCAGATCAAAATAAACCCAAAACGCATTGGCCAATCAAAAGGAAAATATTTATAAATAAAAAAACCCCAAAAAAAGATCACCTAGAAGCATGCATGTTGACAAATGAAGTTGTGGTGGTGCAATAAAAAAGCAATTGGAAAGAATACAAGTTACAGGAATTCAAATTCCCAAGTCGTAAGCATCGAAGGACGACAGTGCGTGATGAATGGTGATGATCGAGGATTCAGAACCCTCTGAGGGTGCCAGGCCCCAACCAGATCCTCTACTGTGTGGCTTTATGGTTCTTGGTTTTTGACCTAATCTTTAGGAGAATTCCAAACGTAGTGGTACTTGTTGGATAGTTATCTATTAGTTTTATTTAATTCATTTAGTTAATTAGCTAAATAATCCTTATTTGTCGGAGAAAATACATAGTGTTTGACCTAATCCCAACAGTCTAGGGTAGGGTTGTTAGGCGTGGAATTTTTTTCTGATTATACTTGTTTCTTGTATGCTAATTAAGCCAAACTTTGGAGTCAATTAATAAAAGGATCATTCTCTCATACTTCTGCACTCTTTGGAATTCAACAGTACGTAGTACGTACCAGAAGCAATGACAATTTTTGGACGAGTGCTGAGAACTGCTCGAACATGGCGATCCTCCGCCCCCCTCAGTCAAACCCTAAGCCCTAATCCTCCTCCGCGCGCGATCTCACCTGACCTTCCATTTCCTCCTCGCCGCTCTGCCACCATAAGTAACCCTCTCTCCGTCAACCTTTCTAAAATTACAAGATTTTTCGTGGTAAATGGTTTGCATTATTTATTTTTATGAATGCCCAAGAATAAGAGTGATTGGGGCGTTTTGTTGTTGGTTATGTTAGAGATTATGCTATTTTTATCGTCAATTAATTAACTAATTAACTATAATTAGTTGGCTTATTATGCTCAAGAACAAGAAATTTATGCATGCTTATATTGGCAAATGCACAGCTAATTGACACGAGCTTCACTGGGTATAGGTTTCAATCAAGATTCAAATTCCTGGGACACGTGACGCTGCACAGCTAATTGCAAATATTGCTTCTGATCTTGGACTAATAAAAGAAAGTGGTCGTGATTTATAAGTGTTCCTACCATATTTCTCTTATTGGTTGGTTCTATCAGTGTTTCCTCAGTTCTATCACATTTGGGTTATATTTATGCTGCGTTTTTTTGGCCCTATATCATTAATTGTGAGTTTTTGAATCAAAATATGCTTAATAGCGCCATCCGTCCTTGTGAACTATGTCAGTCAAATTCATTGGCAAGTAATGCTAGCTCGCCCAGAGGAAAGAAGGAAATTGGGGGTGAAGAAGGGGATCTGCGAATTCACGTATTCCGCTCGGTAATTCGCTTTTCAGATATATTTGTAAGTCCATGTTTTATGATGGTTATGAATATTTTGCCCTGCAGTTGGTCTTGTTTTACTTTATGCTGCTGTTTCAGTATACCAAACGTAATAAAGTAGTCGCTTTTGAAACTTTCAATTAAGTCAGCGATAACTATTGCAGGAAATCGAATTTGTGAAGGATGGGAGCTGGAGTCCCAGAGAGTTGGATGCTCTGGTGTCTACTTTTGGTTTACAATTAGCTGGTGCGAAGGTCCGTACTTTTACTTGTAATGGGGTTTTAGATAATTATAGACAATATGATCAAAGCTGTTTTGCTTCTGTTCTGCCATGGACATGTATGGTTCATTCTCCTTGTGCAGGTCGAGCCTGACGAGCGCCAAAAGAATGACTTTGCAACATTGGTTTGCTAGAGGCGAGGCGAGACAAGACGAGATTAACTCCTCGGCTCTTCTATCAATTAGATCATTTATCAATAGAAAAAAAGTTTTGAGTAATTTTAGAATACTATGTTTTTAACATTTCATGTTCAACAATTGTTTAATTTGGAATACTATTGTAATGACGTCCTCGTTATAAACAAATTTCTCTCCTAGAGATCACTCTGCTACATGTTTCTGTTTCTAACACCGTGAGGGGTTAGCTTGTGATATCATTACAGTTGCACTATAGATGCAAGCGAGTTTTTCTCGTGAACAAAAGCCGATAAAAGTTCTCTTGTAACCAAGATATAATCCTTGTAGAATCACTCATTTATCCCTTGCTTGTGAAATTTCATTTAACCTTGGGAAAACAATTCGATATTTCTTCCAGCATCGTTGACATCTTTGTCTTCCCTTGCGTCTGAGTAGAATAGTGACTTTTTGCATAAGGACCACAATGTATAAGAAAATTCTCCATCGATACGTAGACATTTTGGGTATTTGCCAACCCACCCCATATTTTTCCTTTGCCGTATCTGTCGTTCTCGTCCGTCGATTTTAGAGAATTTATGAACTACGAAGGCATCAATACAACTTTTGAGATGCAGCGATTGATTCCTAACAGTGCCATTGATGAAGTTCTTAGAAGTCTTAGTTTCACCTCTGCCCTGATTAAATTTTAAACGCCACGTCATCGTCCCATCTTCTTTTTCCCACTAAACAAGTAGTTTAGAAGGAGCAAATTAGGGTTTTCTCCTCGCTGAAGCTCTGCTTTTTCCTCCACGTTAAGCTGCTTCTCTGCTTTTTCCTTGAGTATTCGTTCAATCTCGGCTTTTGGATCAGCTTCATCGTCGTCTTCAGAACTTTCACCGTTACCGTTGACTTCATTATCGACATTACGTGGCAAAGCATCATGTGTCCCTTCTTCTGCCACTTCACGCTCTTCCTGCTTCCCCCGAGCTCTCGTTGCCATGTCTTGTCTCTCAACTTCAACTCACAAAAATTGCAAACAGGAGGAAAGCACCCACACAAAATATTCAAGACATATATAATAGCATATGTATATGGCTATATATGGCCAGCCAAAAGCCTAGCTCTATTAGAATAAGTAATCAAAATTCTTGTACTCTGTACTATATTTTAAGAGAAAGAGTGCTCAAGGGCTATTATAGCCTTTAAATGACAAGAGTTTAGTATTTGTTTTAAAAATCAAGGGCATTGTTATAGTTTAATTTTACTTCTATTTTATCTCATTCTGTACTTTTTCTCCTTATTATCTGTGGGGATGGATCCGTGGTACTACATTTTTTACACACATTGTTGCGGGGTTCATTTTGTAATGTATTTTAACGACCGAATCGTCTATCTTTTAGAATATCATTCATAAATTATTCTTGCAAAAAATTAGACAAATCGAAAACTATTAATGCATTTGTTTACAGTGAAGAAAATAGATGAATACGGTAAAGAAACCCTAAGCTCTTAATCCAACAATCACATGGTTTCAGATTTAGATGATTTTTTATAAACTTGATCATGGAAGACCTAAAGGATAGACATTTCAGATTATTAAAATACATTATTAAATGGATCTCATAAAAACGTGTGTAAAAAAATAGCACCACATATTCGTCCCTATTATCTATTATTATCCTAAAGACATGCATAGTATATATAAAGGTTGATAGTTAATTGTAAGAAGGTAAAATCGAGTATGGGTTGCTAGTCTCTCACATACCACGTGCAAGAGGCTGCCATTCCACAACTAAGATAACATTGTGACACAATATTGTAGTTTTCTTTTCATATCCTTTTGCCTTTCAACCCTAATTATATTATCCAATTTCAGCCATAGTGCAATATCATTTCACTTTCAAGCCAAATAAATTGAGATTTAAAATTTTACACAAAAATAGAAATATAATCGTTAACCATCACATCAAAATAAGCCCAAAACGCATCGGCCAACCATATAAAAAAAAAAAAGAATCACCTAGAAGCGTGCATGTTGACCAATGACGTTGTGCAGAATCTGCAGATGGTGCAATAAAAAACAATTGGAAAGAATAAAAGTTATAGGAACTTAAATTGCCAAGTCGTAAGCATCGAAGGACGACAGTGAGTGATGATGATCGAGGTCCCAAAAATAACAAACTCCAAGACCTTTGTGTGAGCCTACAACCCTAGCTATGTGGTCAGGATTCAGAACCGTTTGAGGATGCCAGGTCCGAACCAGACATTACCATGGCTTTGTGGTTCTCGGTTTTTGGACCTGGGTTTCTCGAGGTTTCCTAGATAATAAGGTTTTGAGCTGCGGACAGAAACTTACCTACATCTAATATATTACTTTCTAAAATTTTACGGTAACTGCAACGTTACTTTAACAGTATCTAGATCAAACTAAACAATACAATGTATTAACTTTTTATAGTCAACAGTTTGATTAATTTAGAATACTCTGCAGTGACGTATTCTTTATAAATAAATTTTTCTCTTAGCAATCACTCCATTATGTGTTTGTGTTTTTAATTTACATACTAAAGCGTTGGTTTACGATATCACTACAATTGTATTATACGAGTATTTTCCGTGAAACATAAGCCGAAAAAGGTTCACTTGCAACCAAAGTATAATCTTAGTAGATTACGGCATCTAATAAATATTTATTACATGTTAAAAAATATAAGCTATATGTTTAATACTTACATGTCACATAGTGTCTTTGTTATTAAAAAAAACATTTCCATTGTTGGGGATGTTGGTCCACCATCTTCCTCTAATGACAATTAACTCCGAAAAAGGATTCTCATCGGATCATTTTCCTAGAGATTCAGAGGATTCAGAATCGTACATCGTGCAGTCATATGTCATTTAAAATTTAAAATTTAAAATCAAATATAAATAGTATATAATAAAAATTGATTGCACGATACACCATGAACGGATATAATTTCTGAATCCCTCAGATCCCCAGGCCAGGATTCTTTTCCGTTAACTCCACTGTTGTTTGACAAGACAGCACCATGTGAAGCTATCTATGTTTTTGCTTCCCCAACACCAAAAGAAAAAACCAAAAAATGGGGAAAAAATAAATTAAGGGTGAGACATGCGAAGATTTTGTCTTATGCACTTGTTTTATGTTTAGTTGCCAAAGCCGCGAAGTTAGCAATCTATGGGGGAGGGTTCAGAGAATAGTTCGCCTAATCTGTAAAGTTGTAAAAGTAAGACGATCGAAAGCTAGAATTTAAGCAATGTGGGACCTCTTGTAGTCACCATACATCCTATAGCATGTGTTCTTGTCCTTGTAAAGGTGCTGGAGGCATAGCTTCGACCTTTTTCTGCTTCATGACAGACGGGCTGTATCGTTTGTTTTTGAGGGATCCTAGCATTTGTTTAGTTAATTAAACAGAATAGTAAGACATTAGTAATCACACCAGTAATCACACCAGCGCTTTCTAACAGTTCCTCAAATGTGAGTCACACAAATATCTATAATTAGAATTAATGATGGATTTAGGATTCTAATTTCGAAAGAGTTTAGTGCAACATGTAGTCATTTACTAAATCATATAGTGCACATGTTGCCAAATACAATAACTTTTGAGTCAGTCTGTTGACAATTGCTTAGCGAATCTATCGACATATGTTGACAACTTTCGAGCGAGCTTGTTGGCATATGATGAAATCTTTCAAGCAAGCTTGTCGACATGTCTATTGATTCTTGCAATGCATTGTCAACGCGTGTTGCATCAAATACCTAGTAAGCGCTCTTGAATTTCATAATATATTTTAAAAGTGTTCAATGATCTTTCTCGTGTAATTTTTTTTTTTTTTCCTTCTTTTTCTTTCCGATCTTCAATGGGTCTCAAAACCACCATGGTCTCTTAATAAATCGGCCTTTGATCAAAACTATGTGAGTGACTAACCAGAATCCACATCTACCTATACATAATCAGGTATAGCGAGGTCACTACACGTACCGTCGATGTATATGAACAAGGGTGGGTTTGTAAGGGACCCATTGAATTGATGGAATAGGTCGTTTTTTGCTTTTCACATGGCTCATCATTTTGCCTACAAACAAACGCCATTAACAGTGGAAGAGATGGAGAAAAGGCAATCCTTTTGAGCCTAGCTAGTAGCTAGTCCCAATTGCCATATATGCTTGATTCCCGCCAGGTCCACTGAGTTCGCCACCATTACTGTCACACAACAACTTAGCCATCATCCCATCAAATATTTCTGTTTGTGATGAGGTCCACCCGAATTGTTGTTGTCATGTTGTGGGGTGATGAGTGATGGCTATTGCATGTGTTTCGATACTGCCACGACTTCGTGTGTGTCATCTTATTTTATTCCTCTTTGGTTATGGCCATCCCATAGAGTAGTGTATAGCAGATTCAAAATTCGAATTGTTGGAGTCTCAGGATTAAGGATCAAAGTTTTTTAGATAGAAATAGAGCAAGAATCGTCTAAAAAAAATCAGTTTATTCGAGTCAATTCATCGGACATTTGGTGAGTTTGTTGTGCTAGTCAAACTATATTGCGCACATGTCAACTAATATTGACATAAGTCGAGTGTTGTAGACGCAACATGTTAAGAAATAACTAACAGATATTTCATTAAACACTTAGTAAGTACAAAAGGGACTCATACAAAACACTCGAAGGGTCTTTAGAAGACCTTCTCAATTATATTTCCGGACTCCGGATGGTCCTGAGATCACCTTGATCTTAGTGTGCATCCACCTCTGTAAATGATAGTTGGTTGAAAACAAAAATAATAAATTAAGACATTTTCGAGTGAAACGATTATTTTATAATACTTGTGAACGACATAATTCATATATATCTTAAACCCATGATATATTATAATTTATAAATAAATAAATTTATGTAGCGATACTAATTCATGCATATATTGTGATGTGTTATGTACTCAATTTAAACACTAAATCTTGATTTTGTGACATCAACGCTGAAAAATTTCTCCATTAAACTGGCCAAAACTGGTAACTTCCTGCATGTATATCCCACTTCACCATTTTTTAAAGCCGCCATTTATTTGTCTTGGACTTGTGTTTATTCGATGGTGGATATTCAGCATGGTGTGTGGAATATTACAGCCCGCAGCCAGCTGAGCTGCTGAAGAATGCAAGTCAACTGCTGATAAAACGATAACTGGCTAATTAATCGGGAGGTATATTTTTTAACTAAATTTTATCTTATGAATTGAGAAATTTTTGCATGTGAACATCCGCATATATGAGTGCATACTGTCGCACAGAAAGAACGTTGAGAGGGAGCAAAATGTGAAGTTGCACAGGACCTAAAATTTGAAAGGATTTCTAAAATTTATGTCATCTAATATTTATATATAATAATGTTCTATATTTAAAAATTACTTTTATTAGCATTTTAAAATATTATCATGCACTGCATAATTTTTTTTCTTTTCTAAATATAAAAATTTGGAGTACAATGAGATATTTTGAGTGTCAATAATAAGGTAAACAACTTAAAAAGGGTTTTTTTTTTTTTTTGCAATTTTATTTATAATAATGTTATATATTCAAGTGAGACTTTAAAGTTAGAGTTTTGAAGTTTATTTTTTATGTTTGATTGTTTAAGATTGAACTGATTTTGATTATTTAGTGAACGCTATGTTTATAGCTCTTTTTACTTATTAATAATGACATTTTTAAATTTGCAATCAATGAGTGATAGACTTTGTTTTAATTTAACTGATTGTTTTCTAGTGTCAATAGATTGTTCTACCTTTTTTTTAAAACTATCTTAAGGAAAGGCCTTTTTATAAATTTCGCACAGGACCTCTAAACTCTCAGAGACAACCCTGTTGTCGCGTAAATAAGTACTCTCAAACGCAGAACATCCGCATACATGAGTGCACACTATCGCATAGATAAGTACTCTCGAACGCGAATGTTCGCATGCTAAAATTTCTTCTTCTTCTAAAAAAACTTATCATAGACCCCAAAACATTTGACTAATTCTAATTTCTAAGCACACCACATTCATTTCGTAATAAACAAAAACATCTGCGAAAGATCCTCCATGTTAGACATAGTACCAAATCAATTATCAAATGAGGATAATTAACATACATCATTTCTGAGTTAGGTACATTGGAATTGATTTTCACACACGTTTAACTTTTCACACATTTTCGCACATCTCTTTTTATTTATGATCATCGAATATTGAATATATCAAACAGAATCAACGACCATAATTAAATATGGGTGTTAATTGTTTCCCATATAATTAATTAATCAAATATTATGAATGATATAATTGTGTTTGATGTTTTTGGATCAACAGATTGTTTATGAACCGGGGAGAAATAATAATGTTGGTGAATGTCAACGGTTTGAAATGATTTTTGGCAAGGCAACTTGGTTTTTCTGAAACCCCACATCTGCCCTCATTTCACAATATTGTCCACATTGTTGGTGATGTTTAATCCACTTTTGGTTGTATATATGTTGTCACTACCTTGCTAATAATTGGATTATCATCATCAAAATAGATAATTGTGAGATATTTTTATGATACACATAGGATATACTGTATTTGAACAGCAAGATTGAGAGGGTCAAAATTCAATTATGTAGAACTAATGACTAAAAATGTTATTGGTGAAATTGTTTTTGGATTCGGTCCTTAGTAAAATGACAAGTGAATCATGAAAAAGTAATTTTATTGCTTCTTGCAATAAGTACATAACTGGTGCTCTGCATGAAGCACTTTAAGTAGTTTTGAAACCTAAAAACATTTTATCTAAAAGAACTTTCAGTTGTTTTACAAATAGTTCCAAACAAGCTCTATACTCCTGTGTCTTGTAGATTTTTTTTATCAACTACATGCAATATATAATTCAATGTTTCATCAATGGTTTTGGTAAACTAATGGCTATCGATGGAGAATTATTAATTTATAACTTGCCTTTCATTTTTCTATGCAATTAGAAAAAAAGAGAAATGCTAATGAGACTTTGTTAAAGTGAAATTCTCTATGGATTTTCTGTCACTTCACAATTTAATGTTAATTCTTGTACTGATATTATAAAATAGTGTGCCTAAAACATGAAGTGGCAAAAAATTCATATAGTATCCCGCTTTTCTGAAAGTCTCCTCAACAATTCTCATTAGAAAATATTGAAGTCGTTGAATAATCAAGGATTGAAATTGAAGAAAGCTAAATTAGGCATGCACAGCCAAATGCGCTAGAACAATTGAAGAAATGCGAATTATACAGAGTTATATATGCATGAGCGAGTTCTGATGAGTCAAAGATGTATATGAATGATTAATTAGGTGCAAATCATGAATCATGATAAGGGATATTCTACATTTACATTAAAAATTCTACAAATTTAAATTTAAATTAAAGATGTAAATGTCATGGTACAATTGACAACCAAATTTCACATTAGGATATATAATAGTGAATAAAAATACTTCGAAGTTATACTTATTCATTATCCGAAAATCCCACTCGGTTACTAAATTACCGCTAAAGAGGAGAAGGAAATGTTCATATCAGTCAAGGAGTCTAGTGGTAAGGGCGTAGATTGCGACTTTTCAATAAATAAAAAATGTGAGAGATTCCGTGCCACCTAAGAAATTGAAGGCTCGGTTGGAGAAAGTTTGCTGCTATTTTTTATTGTTGTATGCCTACGTGGTAATTTTGACATCTCATTTGAAGATGCTCTTATACACCATAATGAAAATGCCTTCATATTCAATTATCATACCAAACACTTCAAAATTCACCAAATGCATTACTTCAAAAGGATCATATCACTTCGATGTAGAAAAATAGACTTCAACACTAAAAAAGCATATGTATCTTTAACGTAAAATATCGTTGTATGTATAAAAAAAATAAATAAATAAATAAAAAAAATAAAAAAGCCATCGCCTAACTTTTCTTCTCCGGTGTAATAGGTTAGGTTTGAGGTTTAGAGTTTTTATTTTATGTAAGTCCCTTTTTTATCTCTTCATGTTTTTGATAATTTTTTGTATGTATTTATAGAAAACTAACTGCATATCTTCTAATTTGATTTAAAAAATAACACATACTCCTCCCCTGCTTTATTTAATAGAAAATACTAGTAAAAATAAATCTTAAGACTGTTTTTTATAAATTACATGATATGTAAGTTAATAATTAATTTATTTTTTTAAATAATATTAAAAAAAAATAAATCAAATACAACATCAAGTAACGTGTCGTGATCACTTGATCTTTTTTAAAAGATTCTAAGGATTATATGATTATGATTATTCATCGTATATCGTGCGATCAATTTTCATTAGATACTACTTATATTTAATTTTAAATTTTAAAATGATTTCTATTCAGGAAAGGATCCGCGAGGATCCTCTTCCGTAGTCACCCTATTTAATGGCTTGAATCCTCCGCTTCTTTTTGTTTATTGTTTGTAGGGTCCGAAGCAGTGAACTCTGCTCACTCCCCCTGACTCCTCAGGAAACAAAATAAACTTCCCACCTCCCAACTTTTACCCACCTTCCCCTCCACCATCCACTCCTCGCTCTCTCCAAAAATATCCATCTCAATGGAGCACAGCCCCAAATTCAAACCGCACCTTTCACAGAGCAGCAGCCGAAGAAGGCGAACCAGCACCGATTCCAACTCCCCCGAGTTCGAGTTTTGGAGAAACCCCTCTTGCCCTCAGCCCAATCTCCTCTCCGCCGATGAGCTCTTCGTCGACGGCGTCCTTCTCCCTCTCCACCTCCTCCCCCCTCCTTTCCTTAACCACTCCGACCCTTATCCTAAACATTCCGACCCACCTGACCCAAATCCACAACCCATCTCACAACCACGTGTTCCTGACCCAAAACCCATTTCAGAACCCGACCCAGAATCGGAACCCGGTCCAGGACCTGAGTTGTCAGCTGCTCCCGTTCTAACCGCATCGAAGCGTTGGAGGGACATTTTTAAGATGGGCGAGAAGAAATCCGTCAAAGCCGACGAGACTGATAAAGAGAAAGACAAGAAGAAGGACCGAAAGGGCGGCGGCGGCGGAGCAAGCTCGGCGGAGCTGAACATCAATATATGGCCATTTTCTCGCAGTAGATCCGCCGGAAACGCATATACCCGACCCAAACCGATCGGAGCTCCGGCAACCCGGAAGGTTAACAGCGCTCCGTGTTCAAGGAGCAACTCAACGGGGGAGTCGAAGTCTAGAAAGTGGCCACCTGCGAGTCCGGGTCGACCCGGAGTTCACTTGGGTCGGAGCAGCCCGGTTTGGCAGGTCCGGCGTGGAGCCTCGGCGGCTGTGAAGAGCAACTCCGACCCACAAGCTCGAAATGCTGAAAAGGGCACAAAAAAGGAAGTACCGGAGAATCGCAGGAGTAAAAAAACCGCCGGAGCCGTAGTCGCCGGCGGCAGCGGCTCGAAAGCTAGAGTCTTGAATTTGAATGTTCCGATGTGTATTGGGTATAGAAGCCATTTGAGCTGTAGAAGTGAGAATAGTGCAGTTGGAGTTGGCAATGGCGGCGGTGGAAGCGGCAGCAACAACCGTGGTGGTGATGCTAGGGGCGGCGTTAACGGTGGAGGAGGAAGTGGCGGGGCTGTCGGTAATCTTTTCAATCTGCGCAGCCTTTTCATCAAGAAGGTGTATTAAGTACAATTAATCATCTCATTAGTCATTACTTAATTTCTTCTCCACCATGTTAAAACTTATTTTTGTATGATTGCCAATGGGTCCGTTTTGTATAATCTTCTCTTTCCTTTTCCTCCAAAAGAACCAAAAAAAATGAAGGGAAAAAAAGGAGGAAAAAGTTTCTTTCTTTTT
Organism: Pyrus communis; assembly: GCF_041283825.1. NCBI lineage: Eukaryota > Viridiplantae > Streptophyta > Magnoliopsida > Rosales > Rosaceae > Pyrus > Pyrus communis. Next base: position 720,674 of record NC_142569.1, read on the forward strand.
CTCATGTAATTAGATTGAAAAGTAGCTTTATGTGCATATTATGCCGATTATAAATCAGGTTTAATGTTGAGTTTAGTTCGGACTTTGGAGCACTTTGTATGCTTAATTTATGGGTTTCTGCAGCTTTATTTTGTTGACTTGGGTACATCGTTACTACCAGTATAGCTTGACTTTGTTTTTGGGTTTACTTTTCGATGGTATACGAGCTCCAAACGAATCAGCTAGAGCATGAGCATCTCCTGTTGAAAAAGGCTGTAGGGCTGGTTTGGTATTAATGTGCTTTGAAAAAAAGCTGTTTCTGTTTACTATGAGAATAAGCAGCTGTGAAATAAAGCAGCAGAGTGTTTGGTAAACTTTTTTGTAAAAGTGCTTTTGAAAAAAAAAATAGTATTATAGTGTTTGGTAAACTTTTATGTAAAACAGATGTGAAAAAAAATCAGTTTTTCAAAGTTGGGTTTTGCAACTTCTTGTTTTTGGCTTTTTTTCACCCAAAACTTTGAAAAAAAACTAAAGCTGAATGTTTACCAAACACAAAAACAGTTCTCAGCTTTTTTTGATACCAGCTTTTTTCAGAATCACCTCAATACCAAACCAGACCGTATTATATCATGTAAAGTACCGCCTGAGTAACCTGTGTTACAAAATATGTGTCATTTTGTTGGCTCGAAAGCTCTTCACTAGGCAATTTTAAAGGGGGGTTTCGGTAAGGAAAATGTATGTATTTATGTAGCCTTACGTTTAGAGTTCAGCGGGGATTCAAGATTCGAATTTTAGAGGGTTCTAGTGTTAAAAGGTTTAAGTTTTTTTAGATAGAAATAGAGCGAGAAGTTCCCCAAAAAAAAAATAGTTAATCACTTAAGCATTTTGTCGAACACTTGGTGGCCTTGTTATCACCAGCGAATTAAGTTGCGCATATATCAATAGATATTGATCTATGCCTAAGCAATTTGATGAGTACTATTGAGAGAATTTGTTGAGTGCTGTCGGTGCAACCTGTGAGAGGTATTTTGTTAAACACTTGGTAAACACCAAAATGACCGTTATTAAATATTAGAAGAGTCCTAAAAAAACCTATACAAACGAGACTTCAAAAGAGAAAAGAAGACAATAATCACATGAGTTGAAAAGGAGGTGGGTTCAAATTTAAATTTATAAATCTCTCGTACATTTATATATCTCAGAATATAAATGTATGGAAACCGAATTTCCAAATTTCAAAATTCAAATTTGCATCTTTCCGTTATCCTACATAACAATTTGCTAAAGCAATAAAAGCTCAGCCTAACTTTTCTTAAGAGACTACATATATGAATTAGCATTTGACTCCATACATACAAGTAAAGCACGGCAAAGCAATCAAGAAAGGGAGGGATGGAGATATGCTTTTGTCACAAAAAGAAATTGGCGTGGGTTTTTAAGGTTTCACAAAATTGGTTACTTGTACTAGCTACTCTTCCTAGTTTACAATTTGAGGATGGTGATAATTCTCCATGAATAACAAGTGGTCCTTGTTCCTCCCACAAATGAAATGAATAGATTGTTTCATGGCCTTACAAGTTACAATCCAAAAGGATGGTTCCCGTGGTCCTGTAACTCAAAAGACATTTGTTGCTTTCCTTCAACATGTTGTGTTCTACAAGTCTCCATACGCCAGTCGAATGGAAGCTAGAGATGACAACAGCAAATTAATCATCAGGTATTATCCATAACCATACTCATCGGGTAACGGATTTTCAATCGGCTAACGGTTATATCCATCTTTGTCAATAAAAAAAAATATTCATTCAATTGACACATGATAATTTTGTAAATATTAAATTCATCATTAAATATTTGATGTATAAAATGATGTAATGAATGGATCTTGTGAAGCATAAAAATTAAAGCTAAACGTTGATAATGTTGGTTTGATCTTTGATATCTCCCATAAGTACCATTGAATTCTCATAGAATTTTATTTATATTAAAACTTGGGAATTGTTATTGGCACTTCAAAAATCTCATTCTACACTCCAAACTTTCTATATTTGGAAAGAAAAATACACTTGTGAGAAGTGTAGAATAAGATTTTTAGAATGCCAATAACACTACTCTAAAACTTTTGAACTTTTCCACAAAATGCAACTTACACAATGCAATTTTTGTATTTTCAAGGTAATGGATTAGGTGAATAATAAATACATATATGTATATTTTTTTTAATACTTTAATATTATATATAATATATATTATTCGGTTCAAATTTGGGGATAGATACAGATTGGGAATCCCTATAACCATATTCAAAATCATAACCGAATAATAATCACAGTTTTTCCCCATACCCAAAATATACCCGGATTTTCATACCCAAATCCAATCTACTCGGATGGTTATCCACGTTTATCGGGTTTAACAGTTAGAATTGTCATCCTTAGTGGAAGCCTGTGGAACAAATATGTTAAATCATTGTCCAATTTAATCAGTTAAGTCTCAATTCATATAAGGTGATCAAACAAAGGTCAAGGTATTAGTCCAATTCAACAGATTTAGTTTTGTTCAACTTAGATCGAGCCACTACAAGAAGATGAATTCAAACTTGGCTATAAGAGAGTCGATACCTTGGCATAGCCAATTGACCAGAACTTACATCTGCGTGAGTTTAACAATTTTTACTTGCTCATTACCACTACATTTCTTGAAATTTTTGAGAGATTTTTCAGTGTGATTGGAACACAGAGTGATACACCACGTGTCACTATACAAATAGTAGGATATGTGTGTTAAAAAGTTAAGAACTTAAAAAATACAATTTCTCACCACTTATATAAAAACACGTTGTGTGCCACTTGTGTTACGGTCGCAATGAAAAATTTATCGAAAAGTTGTACTTGGTGGGTGGGTAAATATTTTACACAAAGTAATCTTTCCTCTTATGACTACATATTAATATATTGACTCAATTTGCAAGAGAGGACAGGCGGCTGATTTTGTGGCTATTGCTTGCTAAATAGAACACAAAATGGAAGGGCGGTAGACTCCTTTGTTCAAGATAAAGGCTCGTTGTAATCACCATTATTTTTTTAGAATGTTTTTCCCATCTTGTTCTTTTAGTTTTACCCTTATTTTTTAGAAAGTTTCGAGTAATATATCCGACCCCTTATTAGTAGTACATATCTTACAAAAGCATGACATATTCCTGTGTTTTAATCTCATATGATTTTTGTATTAGTCTCATTTAATGCGAGAATTGTCTTAATTAAGTAGTCTTATCGAAGTTTTTCTCGTTATATATGTTTTACCACTTAAAATATGCATCCATTCCATAATAAAGTTAAGGTAGATCGTAACAACTTATAATGTTAGTGATAAACACTTGGAAGTATTGAACTCAGGACCAGTTAAATGAAAATGAATAGTATTAAAAAACCACTGGGCCCAGCCCAATATAAATACGGGCAACTGTGGTTAATTTGCAAACAAACACCACCTCGTAAAGTTTGCATGTTTACTACAATTACGCATACATACGTACAAACAAACAAACACCACCTCATAAAGTTCGCATGTTTATCAAAATTTTCACTTGAGAATTTAGAGAGAAGCTATGGCAATTTTCGGACGACTGCTGAGAACTGCTCCACGATCCTCCGCCCCCCTCCGTTAAACCCTATGCCCTAATCCTCCTCCACGCGCTCTGTCACCCGACGTCCCATTTCCTCCTCTCCGTGACACCGTAAGTAACTCTCTCTCTCAACTTTTCTGAAATTTCGAGATTTTTCTTGGTAAATGGTTTGATGCTTCTAATTAACAAATGAAATTCAGGCTCTTTTGAGCAACAATTTTCATTCCAGTGCGTCTGAGATTGAGATTCAGGTGCCAAAATCCGCGCGGAAACCAAAGCTGTGGTGGTGGTTGCAGCCGTGCTCTCGGGTTTGTTCGCTGGTGCAATCCTAATTGCATATAAAGATCTGTCTAAATTGTGTGACGCGGCTGTTGCAGATCAGGCTAAATTCGGCTAGTTTTCAGAGAGCGTAAAGAGAAGAGAGCTCAGTATACAATCAACCGACGGAGCTTTAGCCAATGCACTAAATTGGTCCTACTTAGACAGTAACGTAACGTATATCTGCATCAATATTGTGTGGGACTGTGATTATTACGTCAATTAGCAATGCATACTTGAACTTGCTTTATTCTGGAATTTTTTGGAATTCTGCAGGATATTTCTAAGCTTGCTTTGCCAGTAGCGTTTGCTGGTGCTGTCGAGGGACAAAAGGTTATTGCAGTTAGTTGAATTATTATGTGTGGTTGGTTTGTTCTCGTAAAAGAATCCATCTATATCACTCTTTCAAACAGTGTTTGACACGAGCTTATAACGGGTATAGGTTTCAATCAAGGTTCAAATTCCTGCGACACGTGACGCTGCACAGCTTATTGCCAATATGGCTTCTGATCTTGGACTAATAATAGAGTGGTGGTGGTGGACCGGTGGTGGTTTAGATGCGTGCCTATCGCGTTTCTTTGTTTGGCGCAGGTACTGTTAGAGCAATAGTTTTTCGGTTCTATCAGTGTTTCCTCCGTTCTAACCATCACATTTGGGTTATTTTATGCTGCGTTTGTTCGAGCCCCTTATCATTAATCGTGGTTTTGTGCACCAAAATATGTTGTATTGTGCTATCTATCCTTGTGAACCATGTCAGTCGAGTTTCTTGGCAACTAAGTAATGATAGCTCGTCCAAAGAAAAAGAAGGAAATTGGAGGTGAAGGTGGGAATCTGCGAATTCATGTATTCCGCTCAGTAATTCCCTTTTCAGATAAGATTTGTAAGTCTCTCTTTTATGCTGATTGTGAATATATTGCACTGCAGTTGGTCAGAAGTGTTGTCTTTTGAGATTTTCATATCAGTCAGCATAATTATTTCAGGAAATTGAATTTGTCATGGATGGGAGCTGGAGCCCCAAAAGAGATGGATGCTCTGGTACGTGTCTACTTTTTCTTTGCAAGTAGATGGTGTGAAGGTACGTTACTTATAATGGGGTTTTAAATAATTATACGAAAAAGCGATTCAGCGTTTGGTTGGCAATTTACGTTAGCAAGTTTACAATATTTTAATTTACACTTTATGGTGATTAATACCACACCAAGTTAAAACAGTTGAAAATTTAAAAAGACGAAAATTCGATGCTCACTCCTTAAAAAATGACCTATATGAAACAGAAAATCAAATAATTGATCAATTATAAAACTCGCTAGTTATGATCTTATATTTAATTGATGATGGGATAAATTTGGACTAACTTATGGGTAAATGCAAAAGTAACACTTGCATCACTGAAATCAAAATGTTCGGGGTTCTTTGTCGTTTTATATGGAAAGGGATTCTCACCAGATTCCTTCCATCAAATTCACCCAATCAGCTAATTTGGGTCTTTGAAATTTGATCAAACGGTTAAAGTTATTATAATTTTTAAAAGGGCCTCTGTTTGTAATCGTTGAATCAAATTTCAAGGACACCTATTGATTGATTGGATAAATTTGGCGGAAGGAATTTGAAGATGATCCCTTTCTGTTTTGGATAAACATCGATTAAGAGGAAGCTGGAGTTCCATGTAACTTTCATGTGAACCTAAAATTCGGGTCAAACATCTAAAAAATATATATTGATACAATATCAAAACTTCAACGTGCAGTGTGAAGAAAAATTGAAACATCGGCTCATTTTGTAGAAAATCACAAATTTTGAGGGTGCAAATTGCAGTTAGCCCAAACTTGAAGGTGTAAACAGTAAACTTCGGAAACATCATATACACGCGCATCTGAAGTGCGTTGAAGACGTTTTAAGTGAGGGCACTCAGAAAACTGAACAGTCAGTCAATAGTCAAGTTCTCTCTGTTTGGTTTCGATTCTGAGATAGCAAATGGCGTCGGAGGACAAGAAAAAGAGTCGAACCGGAGGAATCCGTACACTTTCCGATCTGAACCGGAGGTCTGCGGACTCGGACAGTGACTCCGATGGCCCTCCGGAGTACTACACTGGTGGCGAGAAAAGGTCCGTCCATCTCTCTCTTTCCGATTATCCCTTTTTAACATTTCCTTCAATTTCCGGATCATATTTTTTATTTGGTTTACGAAAGTCTTGTTCTTTCTGGTTTGTTTGTATTATTCCATGCTTTTTTTTCTTCGAATTTATGAATCTTTGTATGTTTCTGGTTGCCAATTCTTCATGTTTGTTTGCTAAATTATATCAATTAAAACATAGAAATCTGGAAATTTTATGCTTTGGTGAGGAAAAGGAGGCGTTTTTATCATCAATTGGGTTGAAATTGTGATATATTGCCTTCAATTTCGTTTTGATCAGATGGGTTGAAGTTGTTATGAAACTCTTAATTGTGTGTAGACATTTCTGGGTTCCATTAGGGAACATATTTGTAGGGGCTTATGATGGCTTGAAAGCGAGTTTTACGGGAAATCCGCTGCGAGATATGTACTATTTTGTGTCTTAGTATTACAACAAGAATACTTCCATGCATGATTATGGAACGGTCATACTCATATTTGTTGAACTCAATGATTAATATACAATAATGCACACATACACAAAAATAGACTGAGTCCTGCTTAGTCTGGAAATTTCAGGTGAAGAGTAAGAAATAAGTAATTCATTTCTCGATTACTATATTGAACCAGAATTTGTAGTTACTGGTCAAGTTTCCAGGATAAGTAGGTGTTTTAACATTTAACCGAAAGCTTTTTAGAGAGGAGTCTACATCTTCAACTCGTAGCATTGTCCAAAGTGGACCTATAACGGGATTTTAATTGTGGAAACTAATTTTAGTGGTTCTCCTTGTGGTTTTGTTAATCTTATTGAGGCTGTACATAAGCATCATTGGCAGCTGCCATTTGGTGGTCTTTGTGTGGTAGGAAGAGCTTCAAGTGAAGCCATTTTCGAGAGCTTAGATTTCATTTGGATAGCTGCACACTGTAACACTTAAGTTTGAATTGATTTCTTAGCTTCTAGAGGAGCGTGATGGTGAGTCGATACTGCGTTTGGAAGGGGTTTGCTAGACTTGTATCTACCATCTTGTCTGCATTGCATTGTGACTTGGGATCCTTGTAGATCTGACCTTGTTTGGACATCCGTGGGTGATATCATGTTCACTTTGTATTCTATTTACAGGTTTGCATTGCATTCGTTCCGTTATGCATCACAGTGGAGCCTATGCCTTGAAGGGAATAGTATGACGTTATGCATGGTCTGCTTAGTATCTATTTTATATCTGTGATTTGTTAGATTGTGTTTTATTTACATTGTGGTCTTATGTCATGTCTAAGTCTTGTTATTATTTTATCATTCTTATGTCACAGGTAGTGTCCTTGTTGTGATAAAATCTTTATCTTTTTGTCTTACAGAAATTAACAATCCTAGAAGCTCATTATTTTTGTATGAAATTTTGAAGAAAGTCTAACATGTGTAATTACAATACTTGCAGTGGAATGCTTGTCCAGGATCCTACGAAGGATAACGACGTGGATTCCATTTTTGATCAAGCAAGGGAGTTAGGAGCCACGGAGGGGCCTTTTGATCCTTCTAGTGCATCTTCAAGCTCAAGAAGCTTTGCTGGAACTGGTAGATTACTCTCTGGGGAAACTGTACAACCTACTCCTGCGCAGCCCGAGACTGTTGTTCACAACATCATTTTCTGGTCTAACGGTTTCACTATAAACGATGGCCCCTTAAGGCGGCTGGACGATCCTGAAAATGCATCTTTCTTAGAGGTAATATCAACGGAAGTTTGACTCATAGAAAAAAAAAAGGAAACTAGTGGATTATAGTATCAGTTGTTGTTCTTCTAAAAAAAAAATAGTATCAGTTGTTGTGATGGAGGGTGTCCATTAATGTCCTCTAAACTTATTTTCTTTACAGTTTGCATTGTACATTCGTTAGTTCATCCTCTTATGCATTAGTTAATGTTATGACTATGCATGTGATCTCATGGATGAATTTTCTCATGCATAAGCACTGGTTTGCTTTTGCTCTGTGTCGTGGTATTCCCATAAATGATATTTCATCTTATTCTTTGTCTCAATGCAGAGCATCAAAAAGTCTGAATGTCCAAAAGAGTTGGAGCCTGCAGATAGAAGTACCTCAGTTCATGTCAATCTAATAAGGAGGAATGAGAAGTGCCCAGTGAGTTCTCTCTTCAAGATCTCCTTTGTACAATTCCATTCGGAAGTATCTAAGTTGAAGATTCTCCAATGATCTCATATCTGCATTTGCATTTCTCTTATGTCAAAATGTGTTTCAAATTTAGATGGCCTGCTTTCAAAGGCCAGCGGACAATATTATAAATCACAAGCCATTTATATTTCTTTCCTTGCAGGAACCGGTGAAGCGACATGTTCCATTTCAGGGTGTGGGAAGAACTCTGGGTGGCAGCTCTACTCCAGCAGCATCTGAGCCAACGACTGCATCGACTTCTCTCAACACTGCTCCAACCCCCTCCGCGGGCTTGGTTGTGGATGAAAAGTTGCCATCAACATCGGTTCAACTTAGGTTGGCTGATGGGACCCGCATAGTTGGACATTTTAACTACCATCATACCATCAATGACGTTCGTGGCTTCATTGATACATCTAGGGCTGACGGTCCAAGGAATTATCACCTGCAGATTATGGGGTTCCCTCCCAAGCTCCTCAATGATCCGAGTCAAACAATTGAGCAGGCAGGCCTCGCCAATTCGGTTGTGATCCAGAAATTATAGCCGGCTGGACCATGACATTTGCTGTTTGTCTGTTAGCAATATATGTACCAGGTATTAAAAACTGGAACCTTTACTGTTTAATCCATATGTACATTGTATTTCAAGATGTGGGTCTGACTGTAAAATACGTTTGGAAACTATAAAGCATCGTCGTTCAATTTGAAGAACTAAATACTAAGGCAATGGGGAGAATTTCTGTCGGCGTTGGCATCCAGCAAGCAATTTTCATATCAGCTACTTGGTTTTGGCATGGAATGATTACTTATGCTCATTTGTAGAGTTCTGATAAGGTCGGAGCTTTCTGCTAGCATCTTCAGTGTGGCTGCCGTATGCGGAATCTCGAATTCTCTGCATACGGATGATGCACTGAACATTTTCTCCAAAGGGGATGGAACTCCATCTTACCCTGGAACACCTTTGATTTGCCTTTGAGCCATAATTTATTTGTTAATTTAGAAAATTCATCAAAAATACTTTCTTGACTCAAAAAATGGTAATAACGCTTCCAAAGATCTTCTGACCTTTTCCTAACATTTGTTAAATGCGAAAACTCAACGGTTGCATTTTTCTCAAAAAAATTTTAACTAATGTTCATCGTTTTTATAGTTTTGCGAATTTCTACAAAAACCATCATAAAACCTATTTTTGTACAAGTTATTTCACAAGAACTTATGAATTATAAGTCCCGCTTTTCCATCGCATTTACGAATGTCTACAAAAATCACAATAAAACTTATTTGTGTTATTATTTTCATCAAAACATAAGCTTGTGGAAATTCAAGTTGGACATTATAAAACTACATGCCAACTCGGTAAGGAGTGAGTTAGTACAAGGAGGCACATACAACATGGTATGTGGTCTGGTCTCCACTTGGAGGGATTGAGTGTGGGATGGGAACTAATTAGGTATCTCAACTTAGTCGAGCTCCGTCCATAGTGGCATAGAAGATTGGACACCAAAAGCCGTACGTTGTCGGCCAAAACATTTGTTTATATGCCAATACATGTCCTATTCCTTTTCTTTTTTATTTTATTTATGAAGATGAAGATGAAGATGTTTTTGCACGATAAGCGGTAATATTCCATATGATCTCTTTCTAGTTTGAAGTTATCTTATCATATGGAATACATTATAAGCTTTGTCGGCCAAAACATTTGTTTATATACCACTGATCATTTGCTTTTCTACTTTGAAGTTATCTTATCATGTGACCTCTTTCTAGAAACAAAAACATTTGTTTATATACCACTGATCATTTGCTTTTCTACTTTGAAGTTACTATTTCTAGAAACAAAAACATTTGTTTATATACCACTGATCATTTGCTTTTTTACTTTGAAGTTACTCTTTCTAGAAACAAAAACATTTGTTTATATACCACTGGTCATTTGCTTTTCTACTTTGAAGTTATCTTATCATGTGACATCTTTCTAGAAACAAAGCTTATAATGTATTCCATATGACCTCTTTCTAGTTGGCTGGAAGTTATCTCCTATGGAATACATTATAACTTATAAGCTTTGTTTATGTTGACCAATGGTAATGTTCTTTTGTCAAAATCAATTATGTGTATATTTCATTTCGTTGTACCCAACCTTTTATCTATTTCAATGTTTTCTTTTTCTTTTATGGTTGAGAGTAAGTTCTATGTTGTAAAAACATGATTTTTATGGGCGTTTATTGTTCAATTTTGTATAGTAAAACGAAATTCCTACTAATAGACTTAAATACTAGTAATTCATTTTCAAGCAATTTTTAAATGTATCCAGCACAATATTAAACTATAATTATATAATTTGGGATACGAGAGATGTATCACGCACATTTATTCGTTATTGATATTCAATAAATTTTATTCTCTTTTCTCAATCATTGAATTCAAAACATTATACTAAGAAATGAATTTTTATATACAACGTAGATTCCTCAATGCCCTACAACGACAGCTTTGGCAAAAGCAAGGCCTAAAAAACCAAGTCCTTGATTGGGAAAATAAGGGAAAAAAGATATCGAAACGAGACAATAAAAAAGAAGAAGCTGGAAGGCTGCATTTTCGGGAACAACATGCAGAAGAACATAGAACCAAAAAGAACAATTACAATATGTGCAACGTAATTTATAAATATCTACTCAGGTAGACTGTTAATGCAGCTAGCTAGCTACAGCCTACAACTCGGTTGTACCATGTGAATCAACATATCAACCTCATTGGATGGAATTGTCATCCTTGACTGACTGGATATGCATTGACAAAGTAATACACGTCCTTTGGGGAACATGTTGGAGGGATATATATCTTGAAAATTAAATAAAAATAGTGTGAAATTTTTCTGCAAATACACAAGTTTGGGAATTATACGCACAGAAGAACTACCTCGCGACGTCGATTATCTCATCATCCCCCTACGTTTATATTGCATTTAGAGATTAAACTGCTAAGATTACACCCATTTTAATTAAACTTTTACCCTTTCATAAGTGCAAATAAAATCTTTCCTTCCTTTACTCATGCATCTCTATAATTTCCTTTTTCTATACAGGAGATTGAGATAGAGAGAATTGAATTCATATTCGAAATTTTGAGTGTAAAAGGAAATGCTTTGAACGAGCGAGTTTCAAGCTCTTGCCATGCATCTTCTGATCTTCATATTTGTATCATTCACTCTTTCACTTTAGTTCTTACGCCAGCTCACAACGAGACTCTAAGGTACCATCATCGTTGTTTCCATTTTGCCATATATATGTGTGTGTGACAATTGGACTCTTTGTGAAGATTCTTTGCTAAACGACTTTCGCCATATAGAGCCAAAGGGCGAGGTTCTATTCAGCCAACCCGGATCAAACAACCGAAGAACATGCTTACTATAATACGACAAATATTATTATGCAATTAGTAAGAATAATCACTTTTTGACAATTAGTTTCAGAAATGATTACATCATCATTGAGTAGTCGTTATATATTATTATTAAATCATCCGTATACGATCAATTTATCGTTATTATTAAAACTGATCGTTTCCACATGAAATATCAAATAACAATCATTTCTGCTAATTACTCAATATTATTCTCAAATGATTTTTTTTATAGGAAAACTAATGAAAATGCTTGAAAATTTTGAGTTTTAATGATAAGGACAAAATGAAGGATAAAGTGAATAGTATCAAGATTGATTTTTTAGTGTAAAAATATGATTTTTCATTAAAATGAACAGTACGTAGAACTTTTCGTTAAAGTTCATTTTTTTTTATCGGCTTGCTACTTCTAGTGCAACAAAGTATCATGTAATCTTTTTTCTTTGTTGGGAAGCAAAAACGAAAATTAAAGTAAAAGAAGCATAAGCAATACAAAAAAGGTCGCTTGGGTTGGGTTTAGGGTCAAGTAATTTTATTTAAACATTTAATAGATAATATCTGGTTTAGACTTTAAAAAAATGTTGGATTTTTTGGCTTAAAACTGAAAAAGATTAACATGAGATAGATATTGATGATTTTTCAGATATAAGAAATATAAGATAACATAAATCAATGAAAATAGTGGTACTAAAAACATGCAGTATCATGACATCAAAAATGTATTTTTTTCATTGATAAAACTTTTGAAAATAAAAAGATAATGTTAAAGAGATTATTTTTTAAAATTATATTTTTGTAAAATATATGAGTAATTGTTTATGATTAAATTATTACTTAAATATTGATTAACGTGTTTAAGTTAGATTGGTGACTAATTATATATTTTGTAAATATAATCTAAAAAACTGGTTTACCAACTATACTCAAAATAAAAATACAACACGACTTTAACAAGATTAGCTAAGCTCAAGCTTGCTGATTTAATTTTTTTTTTAAAGTGAATAATCCTTAACTTCTTTCTATATAATCCATAATAAATTGCCTTTGATAAAAATAATAATAATAATATTGCTGTGTAATTGTTTATCTAAGTGATAATATGTCGTTCACAGATCACTATTATCCTGATCCTAGCAAAAGTCTTAAATCTGTTGACAAGAAAAAATGTTTTAAATTTGCTGACAAGAATAAAAGTCTTAAATTTGGCCTTTAAAATATATTTTATTTTATGGCTTCTAGAATATATCTGATATAATTCTATCATTCAACTGTTGATGGACAGGACGTAAAGTGCATGTCAGATAAGCTTTGTTTGCTACGAGAGATTTTTTAGTGTAACCAAAAACACAATCCAGTACATTTAATTGCCATAATAAATGTAGTTAAATACTTAAAATAAAAATTCAAGTGTGAAAAATTTCGAATCCGGATCCTCTTTATGAGGATTCTGAAGATTCAAGAACCTTATATATTCACCATACATCATGAGATTATAATTTTTTTTAAATATTTTTATTTAAAATTAAATACAAGCAGTACTTAATAAAAATTAATAACACGATATACGATGAACAGAGAAGATTTTCGAACATCAAGATCCTCACTAAAACGATCCGAAGAGGATCCGTCGGAAAAATTTCTTGTTTGCAAAGAGCCTAGGCCTATCCCTCTATAAACTCTCTCCCTCCCACCTACACCTACACCTACACACTTCCACTTCAAGTCTTCAGGAGCAGAATCCTCTTCTGGACTAAAAATGAGGATTCTCTTCATTAAAGAGTGTGAATCGTTGAATGAAAATCTAACGTCTACAAACAAACGGATTCTTTTAAAGTTATAATAATTATAGCCGTTGAATTTTCATCTAACGATCCACACTCCTTGATCATGAGGATCCTCGTCTTTAGCTCAGGAGAGGATCCGAATCCAAGTCTTCAAACCCTTCACGCTTTGAAACTTCTCGGTTCACAGCAGTGACGTATCTGTAACTTTATATCTTTACTTACTCTTTCTATTCCTACGATTTGTGACGGATTCGCGTGCTATTATCCTCCTATTCTCTCACCCCATTTCAACACCCTAACCCTAACCCTACAGCCACCTAACCGTAATTCTAAACCCTAACCAAAATCCAAGTACCTTGCTGCCTGCTTACAAATCAAATGTCCCATTTTTCAATCTCTGAACTCTGTTTCTCTCTCCCCAGAACACCACACCAGGAAAAAAAAACAAATAGTATTCCAATTTAATCAGTTTCAGGTTGATTTGTCTTTAGATTCCTAAAAACAAATAGTATTCCAATTTAATCAGTTTCAGGTTGATTTGTCTTTAGATTCCTAATATTTTTGTTTGGAATATTGTCAGTCTCTATATCTTAACTGAGTTGATTTATTGAGTACGGGATATCTATCACGAGATTTTGGACCCCACTTCTGCAAACGATCGTCTTGTCTAGTCTAGTGTACATAATTTTAAATTATTTATCCAACTAATTTGTCTATATTCTTGCAAGATTTTGGTAATCCACTTCTCTATTTTTTCCTTCCTCTTTTTCCTTTTTTCATCGGGGCCCTTGTTAAATTGGCAGGCACCGTTCATTCGTTCAGAGATGTAAATTTAAAAAAGAGGCTTATTCTTTCTGTGGTTAGTACTCTACGGGGACCTTTTAAAAGAAAAAGCACTTGTATTTTTCAATCAAATAAGGTTTTTATAATGTAATTATGTTCAAGCATAACATTTTTGCATGATAGAGTAATATGACATCCACAATCTTGTAATATAATAATAATGTCATTTTGTGTTATTAAATAAAATGATAAGGTATTCTAGAACTTGCATGAATAGTATAGGGTAAATTATGATGTAATAATTAACATTGGTAGTATAATTAATGAACCAAATTGTTACTTGACCTCACTATTATCATGTAACGTTTGAATAATCAAATTTGTCCTATATAATGTAATTTTATTAAAACAAAGATACCAGTACTATTTTTTTTACTCAATATAGCGTAACATTTTCCTATTTTTATACATTTGACGAAAGCACAAGAAGCTTATTCTGATAAATAAGTTGAGCTTAAGTTGCTAGAAGTTGCAGAATAAGAATTATAAGAAATCTACCAACTATATGACTATATGATCACCCTTTTGCGTCATATGACTCGTATCTATCTGGTTAATAGAGATTGGAGGATTTTTCTGATTAAGAAAGTCCAACAAGCTTCACCAACTCGTTATTTAAGAGAGAGAAAAAAAACCTATCAACAACCTGCCTCCATGGTGGAGTTGAGATTAACAAATCATGAAGATACTCGAGATTTCTAGATTATGACCTGCTTATTCTTTCTGTAAACAAAAATTAAGGAAACACTGCAAAGGAAATACATACAATAACAATACAGATTAAATAAACAAATATACGATATATATAATATAATACACAGCAAACAATGAAATGGAGACAATTTGTTCTTCATCGATTGGAGCTCTTTTGTCTTTCTGCTGTGTCCAGACTCCATGGGAGCGGAGAGGAGTGAAGCTCCGTAGGAATACATACAGCTACCAACTTTAATGGGAGAGAGAAAAATAGAACCTAGATCAATTACGTACATGTAAAGGCAAAGAGGCCTAGAGATAGAGAGAGAACTGAGGAAGAGATATTCGGACTGTCCCACCAGCTTTACCAGCTTTATTTTTATTAGATGCAGCAAAATCAACTTTTCTTCATGCCGAATAATTACGCATTACATGCTATGACTCTGACTAATAATAAACGAGATTGAGTGAGAGATTTTACATCATCTTCAACTGATCCGATCAGCAGATTATAAAGCTAAAAATAATCTAAAATGATACAAAAATCGACTCTAATCGAGAATTAAGTCAAATGACTCATGGGTTCCATGGGGCCAAAAATGCCAAATTAGGCCAATCGGCTGGCCCAATCCAGCCAACCATCTAGCTCGGGCCGACCTAAACAATTCAAACCCAATGACTACCTAAGCCATTAAACAACATTAAACAATATTAAAAAATCTTATATAACATTAAAGAACACAATCTCCACCCTAGTACCACATGGGGAATTTGTTCAAACTTAAACAACATTAACAAAAAAAAACTATTTAACAACATAAAACTTAAACGCCTATTTCATGCTTCTTTTCGTCCAAAGATGTGCAACAACATCCTATTGTAGGTACTTGTTTGTGGCTTTCTCGATCTTCCGCTAAAGTCTCATTGCCACCCGATAGGACAGTTCTTCCACTGCCAATGCATGCAATCTAATGACCCTATCATGCTTGGAAAGCCACGGTCTTCAGCTTTGCGAATTAGCTGATCCATATTTGCTTGATTTGGTTCACAAAGGTACTCATCTTTGTAAAGTTGAACAACTGTGTGACATACTCAGACATACCATATCTATAATCCATCGCATCAGCTGGGAAGGTATAGGCCAGCATTCGGAGTGCAATAATAACCTTCTGATGAAGTGATAAACCATGGTGGCCTACTCTGTCCAGTTTCTGTCGAAAGTATGGATTAACATGTTAGACATCATGAAGTAAACACTCGAAGACATGACACCTTATCCGGAAGCGACGTCTAAAATCTTTTGTAGTGTCCACCGAGTTGGTGTTGAAGTAGTTGTTCATCAGATTCTCATGCGCCATCTCTCTATTTCGTGGCTTGTAACCACGACCAGCAACAGAACCACCCTATTGAGGTTGTTCTTCAGTTGCCTCACACGCCATAACACCAACCATGACTGCCATATATAATGTGTTGCACCATGCTTCATCTTCTTCATCAGACACCTTATCTTCTCGTCTCATATGCACCCATTTATCTTCCAATTCCGAATTGGATGAAGACCGCTAATTGGAATCCGAAGATGATTTAAAGTTTGAATTCATTGCAAACTTGAATTGAAAGAAATATTGGAGAGGGCAAAGCTGAAGTTGTGTGAATTATAGGCCAATATCCATCCTATTTATGGACATTGGAAGTTGAAGATAAGAAGTGCTATGCAGATAAAAATCCTATCTAAAATTTTCACAACCAATTACACCTCGACACTTGGCACTCGAAATGCTATCCGAAAAAATTATTGAGATTACATATCAACAAGAAATCTGGAGAGTTACTTACATATCGACAAGTGACACTCGAAATCCGAGATGTAAAATTATTGAGATTCCTTATCGACAAGAAATCTGCAAAGTTACTCACATATCGACACATGGTATTCAAAATATGAGACGTAAAATTATTGAGATTCCTTATTGATAATAAATCTCCAAAGTTACTCACATATAGATACGTGACACTCGAAATCCGAGACGTAAAATTATTGAGATTTCTTATCGACAACAAATCTGCAAAATTACTCACATATCGACACGTGACACTTGAATCCCAGACGTAAAATTACTGAGATTCCATCTCAAAAAATTATTAACATTCCATCTCGAAATTTTTTTAAGGTAATATAGGAAATTGTTATTGACACTACAAAAATCTCATTTTACACTCCAAACTTTCTATATTTGGAAAGAAAAATACACTTGCGAGAAGTGTAGAATGAGATTTTTGGAGTGTCAATAACACTTTTCGTTTAATTTAGTAATCATATTAATTCAATTAAAACAATAAATTATGTTTGGCCTATGGCCCCCTAGTTGGAGATGATAAGAAATATGTCATGTTACTGTTTATTAAAATATTAATTTCTTTGAAAGCTATAGGGTTAAAAGGAGCCTTTTGACCTTCCTTCGGTTGAAGATGACATTATATACATATACTGCTTAGGAAAAATATTTTGTCAGTTAGTTTTCACTCGAACCAAATCCAAGAAGACTTTAAAAAAAAAAAAAACTCTCTCTCCAAGCATTTCTTAATTTCCTTGAGTTGGTATCGTCTAAAATTCTAAATACGTTTACCAAGAATCAAGAACGCATTTTCTTAGCATCAAAAGGAGGAAAGAAGAAAAAAGTTGTACATAAGTCATTCGTCTATATAAATATTAATTAGGTAATGCAAAAGAAAAGAAAAAGTTGTACATAAGTCATATGTATATATAGATATTAGGTATTAATAGAGAGGTTAAATGTGTATGATAAATTTTATAAAGTAAATGATGTAGAAGTTGATAATTGGATTATTATCTAAGTATTATTATTTAACATGCTTATTTTTTATTGGTGACACATTATTAGTTTGCAAATTTAATATCTCTAACATTATTCATAAGTATTATATAATTGAAGGAGATACGCAAGCGCATTTGACCAAATACAGCAAAGGGTTTCATAGTGACTAAGAAGATTGATATGAATACACAACTGTGAATTTGACAAGGGTATTGGTATAGAGCATTACTTAACAATGAGAAAAGTTTATGGTGTGTTTTTTTTTAAGGGTATTGGAATACCATTTAATTTAATGAGAAACCAAATTCATGGTGTCTTTATCCAAGGGTATTGGAATACAATTTAATTCAATAAAATTAACAAAATAATTTAGATATTGATCCCCCTTCAAATTTTACCAGAAAATTGTTACAAGATGAGGTTGAGTTTCATCGTATGTTATAATTCAGACTATAACAAGGTGGTCATCTTGTTGCGAGGAGTGTAGAATGAGATTTTTGGAGTGTTAATAACACTTTTCGTTTAATTTAGTAATCATATTAATTCAATTAAAACAATAAATTATGTTTGGCCTATGGCCCCCTAGTTGGAGATGATAAGAAATATGTCATGTTACTGTTTATTAAAATATTAATTTCTTTGAAAGCTATAGGGTTAAAAGGAGCCTTTTGACCTTCATTCAGTTGAAGATGACATTATATACATATACTGCTTAGGAAAAATATTTTGTCAGTTAGTTTTCACTCGAACCAAATCCAAGAAGACTTTAAAAAAAAAAAAAACTCTCTCTCCAAGCATTTCTTAATTTCCTTGAGTTGGTATCGTCTAAAATTCTAAATACGTTTACCAAGAATCAAGAACGCATTTTCTTAGCATCAAAAGGAGGAAAGAAGAAAAAAGTTGTACATAAGTCATTCGTCTATATAAATATTAATTAGGTAATGCAAAAGAAAAGAAAAAGTTGTACATAAGTCATATGTATATATAGATATTAGGTATTAATAGAGAGATTAAATGTGTATGATAAATTTTATAAAGTAAATGATGTAGAAGTTGATAATTGGATTATTATCTAAGTATTATTATTTAACATGCTTATTTTTTATTGGTGACACATTATTAGTTTGCAAATTTAATATCTCTAACATTATTCATAAGTATTATATAATTGAAGGAGATACGCAAGCGCATTTGACCAAATACAGCAAAGGGTTTCATAGTGACTAAGAAGATTGATATGAATACACAACTGTGAATTTGACAAGGGTATTGGTATAGAGCATTACTTAACAATGAGAAAAGTTTATGGTGTGTTTTTTTTTAAGGGTATTGGAATACCATTTAATTTAATGAGAAACCAAATTCATGGTGTCTTTATCCAAGGGTATTGGAATACAATTTAATTCAATAAAATTAACAAAATAATTTAGATATTGATCCCCCTTCAAATTTTACCAGAAAATTGTTACAAGATGAGGTTGAGTTTCATCGTATGTTATAATTCAGACTATAACAAGGTGGTCATCTTGTTGCAGTATAGACATTTTAGATTTTGTGAGTGGACGTCTGAAATACCCAATAATCGTTACCATTATTGGCCCTACAACTTTCACGTGAAAGGCTTAAGTGTCAACTTAATTCAATGTCTTAATTACAAGAAATATAATGTTAGATTATAATTGTCAAAATTTTATTGTAAGGTTACACAATAATGAATGAGTTGAAAGTGTTTGTCATAGTGAATAAAACATTTCTCTTCAACCCACAACATATCGAATTTAAGTTTTCCCTTTTCGCTTAATGTAGCTTAGAGTGATAATTTCACTTGTGATAAAATAATGATGACAAGGTTTTATAAAACAAGTTGACATAGTTATTATAGACTAACTTTGAATACATATATATATATGACATCGTGACAGTTCTATTATACTATTAACTTCTGTTATTATGCATAAATGTAAGTGCATTAGATAATTATTATTCAAATAAAATATCAAAGAGGTTAATAAAATAGTAAATGTCACTCTAAAAAAAGCATACTATGTGAATATATTGAGAATGTGCAAGCACTTGTTCATTAATTATTCTTGATGGTTTCTTTATCACAAGTTAATCCATTCCAACTTGTGATTGAGCAGTGCAAAGAGAAATGACTTTGTATAAAGAAGTGTCCAGGAGAAAAGAAAATGGCAACATCAACACATTCTAGACGCATATGGGTGTCCGATTTGGCACGAGCATCGGTACTTTGGTAGGTGACAAGCACATGACAAACTAAATTAAAATATGCCCATATATATTGCATGATAAGACATGTTCTTTATTAAATATTTACTATTTTAATTTGATCATGATGGCTAATTGTGTTGGCGTTGGGCCGTAAGGGGAAGAAGAAGAGGACAACGAGCAGAAGTGCGAATATTAAATGAGTGGACAGATTGCAATCAAGCTCCAGTAGTAACCAAGAAAAAGGCGGCAAAGGCTACAGTAGAGAGAGAAAGCTAGACCTAGCAGTAGTGATTCCAATTTCCCTCTCTCTACAATTTTTATTTTCCTAGTGTAAAATATTTTCATCCGTGTGAGTTCATACATATATATATATACTATTAGCCATTAGGTGTCCCGTTTGGCTCTTCCCTCGATTTGATCGATCGTTGGGTCTCTCCTTCTCTATCTCTCTCATAATTCTTTGCCAGTAATGGCAGCCCATCAGTGGCACTGCAAGAAAAGAGGGCGAGAGTTTTCATCGGGAAGGTAAGGCTTTGCATCACACGACACAGAGTGTGATAGAGGGAGAGTAATAGATTTTCTCATCTCCTCAGTTACCCTCCCCTCCTATCTCTACGTCATCTACCATATTTTTATTATTTGTTATTGTTATTCACGTTCACACAACTATCTTAATAACCAAATGAGTTTGTATTACCCTAAGAAAGAAAAATAACCAGCTGAGTGTTTTGAGATCATGAATAAATTTTGTATTTGTTTATAAATGATTAGGTTATTTTTTATTTTGTTAATTAATTTTTGTAATAATTTATTTTTATCGTATCAGAATAGGTTATCTTATACATGAAGCCTCACGGTCATACATGTCACATCCCGATCCGGAGCGGATCACTTCCCGAGCCCGCTCCACCACCGTAGCATGATATTGTCCACTTTGGACCCCGACTACGCCCTCACGGTTTTGTTTTTGGGAACTCAGACGAGAACTTCCCAATGGGTCACCCATCCTGGGAATGCTCTCGCGCGCTACTCGCTTAACTTCGGAGTTTCCATGGAACCCGAAACCAGTGAGCTCCCAAAAGGCCTCGTGTTAGGTAAAGATGGGAATATACATATAAGGATCACTCCCCTGGGCGATGTGGGATGTCACAATCCACCCCCTTAGGGGTCCGACGTCCTCGTCGGCACACCACGACCAGGGTTAGGCTCTGATACCAAATTGTCACATCCCGCCCCAGACCCGCTCCATCACCGTAGCATGATATTGTCCGCTTTGGGCCCTGACTACGCCCTCACGGTTTTGTTTCTGGGAACTCAGACGAGAACTTCCCGATGGGTCACCCATCTTATGAATGCTCTTGCGCGCTACTCGCTTAACTTCGGAGTTCCCATGGAACCCGAAGCCAGTGAGCTCCCAAAAGGCCTCGTGCTAGGTAAAGATGAGAATATACATATAATGATCACTTCCCTGGACGATGTAGGATGTCACAATCCACCCCCCTTAGGGGTCCGAAATCCTCGTCGGCACACCACGACCAGGGTTAGGTTCTGATACCAAATTGTCACATCCCGGCCCGGGGCGGATCACTTCCCGGGCCCGCTCCACCACCGTAGCATGATATTGTCCGCTTTGGGTCCCGACTACGCCCTCACGGTTTTGTTTCTGGGAACTCAGACGAGAACTTCCCGATGGGTCACCCATCCTGGGAATGCTCTCGCGCGCTACTCGCTTAACTTCGGAGTTCCCATGGAACCCGAAGCCAGTGAGCTCCCAAAATGCCTCGTGCTAGGTAAAGATGAGAATATACATATAAGGATCACTTCCCTGGGCAATGTGGGATGTCACAATACATGTTCTATGTCACTTGATTTATATTATCCACATGTTAACTTGAAAATTTGTTACACTTTCAAACTAAAAAAAAGGAAAAACTATTTATCTACTTATAAATAACTAAACTACTTTCTATATTACAAATGAATTTTACAGTGAATCCTCAAATTTTTTTTTAGCCTTTATGAACCACCGCCCCTTTATTTGTTCCTGTTGCATAACCCTACATATTAGAGAGAGAGAGAGTATTGTATCTGCTTCTGTATGTCTGTGAGGAGTAAAACGCATGTGTGGGGAGAGAGAGAGATAAAACAAGAATTTTGAGAAGGAAATTTGAGGCAAGCTTTGGCAGACCAAGCAAACGAAGAAAAAACATTAAGGTCATCCCAATCGAAAGGTCAAGAAGGTCGGAAAGTCGAAAATAGTCTAAAAATCATCTCCAACCAAGGATCAGATCAGAGCGCTCGTGTGCCCCACAAAGTCTGAAATGACCGAAGGGCTGACCACATCTTGCCAACCAGCCCCAGGCTTACTGGAATTTTTTTACTGGTGTCGGTTATAATCGAAAGCAATGCTTCTAATAGTATCGGTTCTATCCGACAAAAATTTGAATCCAACGGTTAGTTGGCCCTTGTTATTGTTGGATTCAATTTTTTGGGCCAATTTTTAAAAAAAAATTCTTAAAAATTCTAAATTTTTTTCTTATAAATACCTAAACCATTCATTCACCATTCCTCGCAAATTTTTCACCATTTCAATTCTCATATTTTCTTACCTCTTTCAAAAATATTTCCTTCAATTATTTAAATAATTTTCAAATGGCATTGTCTGCAATAAAAGGTAGGGTTTGGACCTGAAAAGAAGATGAGGCTCTTTGCAGGGCTTATAGATGGGTGTCAGAAGATAGTGTGAGGAAGAGTTCTCAAATAAGTAAAGGTGTTTGGATTCGTGTGTCTAAAAAATATTAAGAGTTATACGAAAGCACCGCTCCACTGAATATCTGAAACCACGAGAGTTGTTTTTCAAGATGGAAGAAACATCTTCACCCAAGTTTGAACAAATGACATCAAGCAGTATTAACAGTCGCAAGTAGACATGAAAGTGGCGCTAACTACTACGACGAAGTAAGTATTTTCACAATTTATTTTAAATATTTAATTATATTACATTTAATTTCATGAATTACTTTCCTTTAATATTTGTAAATACATTTAATTTCATAAATTAATTTCCTTTAATTTTTGTAATTAATTTTTCTAGGTAGCCCAAGCGGAGGAATTGTATATGGAAGGTAGCTCGAAACCCTTTCAGTTTCACAGTTGTTGAGAAATTTGTAAAGGGTGAGTGTTATTTGAAGATCCACCTCAACATAGAGTAGGTCCTACGTCGGTGTTCGAAATTGCATCCTCAGCTGCATATATGGATGAAGATGGATCTCTTACCATTCAACAAACAATGGTAGAAAATCCGTCTTCGGGTGAAGGTTCCATACCTAAGGCTATGAGACGAAACAAAGCACAAAGGTTGAAGGAAAAGAGTAAGGCAAATGATGATTACGCCGCTCAACACGAAGTGGCGGCCTCATTGCGCTTAATAGGAAAAGAACCGTAGGGATAAATTACAAGGCAAACAAATAGAAGAAGAGATGGATGATAAGAATATAGAAATGAACACTTCGAATTACACTCTAATGAGTAAGGCCTATTTTGATAGGAAAAAAATAAGAAATTATGACCCGACGGCAGTTGTTTACCTTTGACTATACTCCTACAATGACTGATAATGAAGATGATATTGATTATCGATATTAAATTTAAGTTGTTGTAGTTTTTAAATTTAAGTTAATGTTGCTTTCAAATTTAATTTGTAGTTTTTAAATTTAATTTGTCGTTTTTAAATTTAAGTTGTATTTTTTAAATATAAGTTGTTGTTTTTAAATTTAAGCAGTTGTAGTTTTTAAATTTAAATAATAAATTATATTTGGCCTTATGGCTTTTTGATCTTGGATTAGAGACGATTTTTTGTGACAGGGCTAAAACAAGCCCTATGACTCTTTGGCTCTTGGTTGGAGATGGAAGCAAATATAATTATGTAATATTTATTAAAATATTAATTTTTTGAAAGACAAGAGGGCTAAAACGAGTTTTCTAACCAATGCCTTATCAATCTATCATAATTAAACTACTGACCCACCATCCTCCACCACTTTCACTCTCACTCACTACTTAGGATTTCCCTGTTAAGAGCCTGCTCAAAGTTTGTAGCGTAAAACCCGGGAGAGCCCTCTCTTTCTTTTATTTTTTTGAAGAACAAGCCCTCTCTTTCTTTGGAGGAGTGATATCGTTCAGGATCAGATCCACATATTTATGCATGTATAACATTATTACGTAGGACAGAGAAAATAAAAACATTTTAACCTAGAAAGAGAGGGGGAGAGAGAGAGAGAGAGAGAGAGAGAGAGAGAAATGATTTGTAGCAAAGCCAAGTGAACGAAACTAGTAGGAAGGACTAGGTAACAAAGTTAATTTGTGAGGGATAGGATAATAGCAAGAGATCTAGTGAGAGAGAGAATGGAAGGTGGTTCCAATGGCACCTGTAGTATGATGGCTTTTGGAGAAAGCAGCAGTAATGGAGGAGGAATGATGATGATGCCTCTAATGACTTCATCACATCATGCTGATCACTCTCACCATCATCATCATCAACATATGAACCCTAATCCTTATGCAGATGCACACAATACTAGTACGACTCATCAGCTTCACCAGCTTCCCCAGTTGCCTCCGTCCAACAACCATCACGACCGGCATAACACAAGCGGCGGCTCCTCCTTCATTCTCCACAACCCAGCTGCCGCCTCCTATTTCATGGACAACAACAACAATAATGATGGTGTTGGCGGCAGCTCTTTTTCTTCTTCATCTTCAACTGTCAAGGCTAAGATCATGGCCCATCCTCACTATCACCGCCTCTTGGCCTCCTATATCAACTGTCAAAAGGTAAAATTTAAACCATCGATATAATTAAAATACACACATATATATTTATATTGACCTCCCAAATAGGTATTCGATTCCTACAAACGTAGGAGTTAGTACCACAATTCTCCATTCGTTGTCCTTTTTTTTTTAATTTTATTTATTTTAATTTTTGTTTGCTTGAAAGGACATATTAGTTGACATGCGCCTGAAAGTGATAGATATTTCATGTTTCCAAGCTTCGTTCCTTTGGGAAGTTGAGATCTGAGAATCTTAATAATCATATTCTCATTGTAAATTATGTTAAAATAATTTGGATTGGCCGATATTAGCTCCTTTGGTAGGACTATGTAGGATTCAGAACGCCCATCCTCAACGAAAGATTTGGTATTATGAAGTTGTTCATGCAGTACTACTACTATACCATCATGTTCTTGTCATGCTTCATGGAGTTCATTATGTTAACAAGGAACTTAAGTAATTATGTTGTTGATAAAGACGGTCCAAGTCTCTTCGCCCTTTTGAGTTTTGATCTTGTTTAAACATATGTTTTCATCATCATCATTTAAAAGAGTTCGAACAATAATATTTAATTGAACACAATGATGTGCAGGTTGGAGCGCCGCCTGAAGTGGTGGCGAGACTGGAAGAAGCGTGCGCATCGGCGGCGACAATAGGTCAAATGGTGAGTAGTAGTAGTGGATCAGGATCTCTCGGTGAAGATCCAGCTTTGGATCAGTTCATGGAGGCCTACTGCGAGATGCTCACCAAGTATGAGCAAGAACTATCTAAACCCTTCAAGGAAGCCATGATCTTCCTCCAAAGAATCGAGTCCCAATTCAAAGCCCTTACTCTTTCTTCTTCTTCCGATTCTGCAGGTTCGTCATCACCATTATCTCTCTCTATGTATGTATATCATCACTGTTTCTTTTTCTTAAATTTCTTTACTGTTTAGGAAGACCTTTTGAGTATTTTCTTTATTTCTTATTATCTGAATATTTTAATGCTAAGCAATATAATAACCAGCCATGCATGGAAGCCGTTTCCAAGATCCTGTAGGTTTATTTTATTAATTAACAAATGTGTTCCAAAGTGGGTACCCAATTAGTTCTTCTTTGTTCTCCCTTTTCAAAGTCTTTCATTTGATATATTAATTGGTTCCTTCTACAATTTATTTAATTATATATCTGCTGTTCGTTGGGATGTATTATGTATATATAGAACCGTTTTAGTACTAGGGTGGTAGCTGGCTAGTTTCCACTCGCAAGTCATGTTATTTTATAGCTATATAGACAAATCGATGGCGTTGCATAGAACTATATGGCTTTGGCGTTACATAGAACTATATGGCTTTGATTCTCTTCTCGGTGTGTGTTTTGGACGAGATTGTTTGGTTTGTTTTGAATTCTTCACCTTGTTTTACCTAGTTGAAATTGACGCACTGTATATATATTAGGACAAATGGTTTGGCTTGCATTTTCCCCCCGTCTTGTGTTTGTGTGTGTGTGCATATATAGCAATGCTCAAAGTAACTGCTATTTCATAACTATTAGGTTTTTTCTTAAAGCCCTAGTGGCCAATTTGTGTGGACAACAAAATATTTGTATTTAGTTTCATAACTATTAGGTTTTTTCTTAAAGTCCTAGTGGCCAATTTGTGTGGACAACAAAATATTGTATTTAGTTTTACACTCTTGGAATATTAGTTAACTCTGTAAATAAACTTTTGTATGTTAGTCTGCCTTGTTCTAAGGTTACTATAGAAATATAGACCCGAGTTCTAGAAATCGTCGATGTTTTAATGTATTTCAAAACATGTATATTTAAGCTTTAGATATATTTCTGCACATAGTTATTGATTCTATAAGGACTGTAGCTAGCTTATAAGTTGGGTATCCTGGATTTTTATACATACAGAGAATATCTCACAAATGGTAAGCGGTAAGCTTGACTCATGGTGTTGTCCTAATACAATGATACATATCATGGGCAGTCTGTATGGACCAAAACAACTGAGTTGGTGGCTCTA